>NW_010340862.1:15528-15962 GCF_000700745.2 Antrostomus carolinensis | reverse complement strand
AAACCTTGCCATGCAAACCCAATACACTATTGAACAGAAGATCTAAATAACACTGCACCTCTATTTTTACATTATAATTTTACATTATAATAAACTATATATTATATTTACATTATAAAAATATCTATATTATTCTGTCTTCTTTCCTATGCATCCTATTGCTTACCTGAAAGTAGTTTGGCGAAGTTAGTTTTTGAGGTGCCAGTGTTGACATCCAGTTCCTTCTTGTTGGCTTCAGTTTGTGTTAGGTGTGTGCATGTTGTAACACCTCTTCTCCATCATCACTTTGCATCTGTTGAGCCTGGTGTAGCAAGAGCAGCGTGGGCAACAGGTCGAGGGAGGGGATTCTCCCCTTCTGCTCCCCTCTCCTGAGACCCCACCTGCAGGGCTGCCTCCAGTTCTGGGGCTACTGGAGCCAGTTCTGGGGCTACTTG
>NW_010340862.1:7815-15303 GCF_000700745.2 Antrostomus carolinensis | reverse complement strand
TTAGATATTAGGAAGAAATTCTTCACTGTGAGGGTGGTCAGACACTGGAACAGGTTGCCCTGAGAAGCTGTGGATGACCCCTCCCTGGAAGTGTTTAAGACCAGGCTGGATGAGGCTTTGAGCAACCTGATCTAGTGGAAGGTGTCCCTGCCGATGGCAGGGGGATTGGAATTAGATGAACTTTAAGGTCCCTTCCAACCCAAACCATTCTATGATTCTATGATAAATCTAGGACATATCAAAGCAAATTTCCTGAATGCCTTACGTAAGAGGAAGAACTCAAGGAGGCAGTGAATTTTCATTTTGGGTCCATTAGCTACTGTGAAGATTTTGACGTGTTGTCCTTTTTGTGATGTGTTGTCCTTTTTGTGATGTGTTGTCCCCTTTGCTTGTCAGTTGATGTTCCCTGTGATCCTGGATGGGTTGTGTTCATTTTTGCTGTCAAACTCGGGTAGTGATGACACCAGTCCCAAGGGACTTGAAGAAGTTACTGGAGACGCATGACTCTATGGTCAGTGGTCCATGGTCAGTGAAGCTCCTTTGCAGAGCTCCAGTCTCTCTCCCTTGACTGTAGAGAAGCCAAACTGGATTCCTAGACACAACACTTTGGTTACATGGGTGAGCTTGGCCGCAGAATGGCTTTTTCTCCCTTCTCTTTTCCCTAACACATCCAGAGAGTTTTAAATTGAATTCATGTTAGTGTTTACCACTTTCTGATGTGCTTACTCAGCGCTCTGTCTGTTGTTTGTACCTCTGCGAGCCTCTTCCTTGCACATCCCAATCCTTTGAATGATGGGAAGATCTTTGAGAAAGCGTTTAATTAGCTGGGTTACAGTCTTGCTGCCTGGACCTAGCAATATTTGTGATTCTGCTTATGTTTGCTTCCTCCTAAGCTGAAGTTGTGGCTGAAGAAAAGGTGATTGGGATTGCCAGTTGAAGCTCTCCAGTCGTGACCATGGGACCTGGAGTCCCTCTGAGCTCATGCATCACCCATAGAGCTGTTTCGAGCTTTCATCTCTGCTACTCCTGTTGGTTTGTCTCAGTGGAAAGTTTTCTGCCGTTGACAGCTCTACCTTTGTTTTAAGTGATCATTCCCCTGTACTCAGCACTGGTGAGGCTGCACCTTGAGTCCTGTGTTCAGTTTTTGGCCCCTCACTCCAAGAAAGATATTGAGGTGCTGGAGCGTGTCCATAGAAGGGCAGCAAAGGTGGTGAAGGGTCTGGAGCACAAGTGTGATGAGGAGAAGCTGAGGGAACTGGGGTTGTTTAGCCTGGAGAAAAGGAGGCTGAGGGGAGACCTTCTGGCTCTCTACAACTCCCTGAAAGCAGATTGTAGTGAGGTGGGTCTTGGTCTCTTCTCCCAGGTAACAAGGGGTAAGACAAGAAGAAATGGCCTCAAGTTGTGCCAGGGGAGGTTTAGATTGGATATGAGGAAGAATTTCTTCACTGAAAAGATTGTCAAGCATTGGAACAGGCTGCCCAGGTTAGTGATTGAGTCCCCCATCCCTGCTGGTATTTAAAAGATGGGTAGAAAAGAAATTTATGTGCATGGTTTAGAGGTAGACTTGGCAGAGTTAGGATTTTGGTTGGACTCAATGATCTTAAAGGTGTTCTCCAACCAAAATGGTTCTATGGTTCTATAATCCACATGTGTTTATTTCTTTGCAGAAAGCATCTCACTGATGCAGTAATTCCCAAGCCAGATACTGGCTAGAAGTTATGACACCAACCATTAAGGTCATCTTTCCACTTTGGGACAAATGTGGTAATTTGAAGGATCCTCCATATTCCTTTGGTGCTTTTCATTTTGATCTGAGAGCACTTTTTTACCCAGCCTCTTGGTATCTTTGTGAGGAAGGGAGATATTGAGAGAGAATGATTTATAAGACTTCGTGGCATGATGCCATTTTGTTACAGTGTGATCATGCTTGAAATATTTAATAGAACATCATTCTGGAGTTAATGGGGAAGAATTGTCATTGGATTATGTCCCATGTGATTTTCCCCCCCCCCCAGTTTTCTTACTGCATATAAGATAAATAAATGATTGTGTCTGTGTTCTTAATAGCTGGTATCAGAAGTGAAGTGCTTCAATTAAATTTTTTTTAGGTTTTTTTTTTCCCCCTAAATAAGACAGTTTTATTAGCTTATGTCCTTACATCTTTTTATCCTCTTCAAATAAATCTAAAATCTGGATAGAAATTGTTTCTCTCTGCCTGCACTCTACATAAAACATCTATTTCCAAAAATAGCAGAAAGATGTTACATTTCATTTGTTGTAGGAAGAAAAATAGCAAGTTGGAGGTGAAAGTGAAAGTTCTTTGAGAATATAAGAATTGGTTTGGTGGGGTTTTTTTCCTGTCTTATTTTTGTTGTTGTTGCTGTCAGAGCTGTACCAACTGTGATTGTGACCTGGTGATGGTGTGCAGGTGCTGCAGCTGTTACTGAGACAGTGGAGGGACAACAGAGAAAGGGCTGTAAGAGCACGAGAAGAGCATTTCTGCATTTCAGGAGGCTACAGAGTTCATTTTCCCATCAAAGCAGGGCTGAGAGAAATGAATGCTGTTAAGAGAACTATTTTTGATGATTTTCAAACTCAACCTGGAAAAAATTCACAACGCCCTTCCATCCAGCCTAGGTAAAATAAAGGGCATTCAAGGCAATTTGAATATCTCTTTTTCTCAGAGATTTTCAGCAGATGTTGTGTTTTAAAACCTGATGAACTTTGTGGTTATGTCCCTACAGTACCTACTGCCCTGTTACTGAATGGAGGAGCTCAGATATAATATCAGCAGCGCTTTCTTCTTCAGCATGGTGTTCCTCATCCTAATTTCTGGGGAAGAAAGTTAAAAAAGGGATGCTGGAATAGATAAAATGTTCCCATATGGTAATTCTTGTGCTCCGCAGTTACGAGGAACCTTTGATCAGTCATCTGCGTGATTATCGTGATATCAGGAAGGCTGATAATGTAAATGGAGATTTCAAGCTTGACCCAATTCGTAAATAGGATAAGTTAAAGTGATGAACGTGATGTAATTATTTGCTGCAGCTGCTTGCAGGGTTGGATGGATTTGAATTTCTGCTGACAAGGCATTGAGACCGCTGGGAAGGACGTCCCTGAGCTTATTAACAGTGTGCCAGGGAAGGAGGAGCACTGGGAGGAGAGCAAGATGCGAAGGGTGGGTAGGTGATGGTGGGCTGGCCAGGCTCTGAAGCCTTCATCTAACAGTGAGATCTTCTGCAGTGATTGGTTTGCTTGTATCAAATTAGTTCAATTAATACATTTTATTTTTCTTGAATTATATGTTCATGATAGCTGCCACTGTAGTTGATGCATCTCAGTATCTCTCTCTTTTTTTGCATGGTGCTACAGGCTCAGGATTGTTGCTGGTGAAGTATTCTCAGGAAAAAAATTGGAGTGTGGGCACTTAGACAAATACTGGTCTATTGATAAAGACTTCTGTTGGGGTTATTTGTATGTTCTGGCAAAATTTCCATTGGTAAAGAATTCTCTGGTCCACGGTGGGATTTTTCCTCAAACATTGTGAAATAGTCATCTATGATGTGCAGGACGCGTGCAGGACTTCTGAGAACAGGAGAGGTTCCTGAGGACTGGAGAAAAAACAGTGTCACTCCAGTCTCCAAAAAGGGCAAGAAGGAGGACCCAGGAAATGACAGGCCAGTCAGCCTCACCTCCATCCCTGGGAAGGTTGATGGAACAGCTCATTCTGGATGTCATCTCCAAGCATATGGAGGAAAAGAAGGTTATCAGAAGTAGTCAGTATGGATTCACCAGGGGGAAATCATACTTGACCAATCTGATAACCTTCTATGATGGCATCACCAGCTGGGTAGATGAGGGGAGAGCAGTGGATGTTGTCCACCTCGACTTCAGCAAGGCTTTTGACACTGTCTCCCGTTACTAAGTAAGCTTGGGAAGCGAGGTTTAGATGAGTGGATGGTGAGATGGATTGAGAACTGACTGGATGGCAGGACTCGGAGAGTTGTGATCAGTGGTGCAGAGTTGAGACGGAAGCCTGTAGCTAGTGGTGTCCCCAGGGGTCAGTGCTGGGTCCAGTCCTGTTCAGTATATTCATCAGGGACCTGGATGAAGGGACAGAGTGTACCCTCAGCAAGTTTACTAATGATACAAAACTGGGAGGAGAGGCTGATACACCAGAAGGCTGTGCTGCCATCCAGTGAGACCTGGACTGGAAGGAAGGAACCTAATGAAGTTCAACAAAGGCAAGTGTAGAGTCCTGCACCTGGGGAGGAATAACCCCAGGGACCAGTACAGGTTGGGGGTTGACCTGCTGGAAAGCAGCTCTGCAGAGAAGGACCTGGAAGTACTGGGGGACAGCAAGTTAACCATGAGCCAATAGTGTGCCCTTGTGGCCAAGAAGGCCAATGGTCTCCAGGGGTGCATTAAGAAGACTGTGACCAGCAGGTCGAGTGAGGTTCTCCTTCCCCTCTACTCTGCCCTGGTGAGGCCACATCTGGAGTATTGTGTCCAGTTCTGGGCTCCCCAGTTCAGGAAAGACCAGGAACTACTGGAGAGAGTCCAGTGGAGGGGTACAAAGATGATGGAGTGGAGCATCTTTCTTATGAGGAAAGGCTGAGACACCTGAGTCTGTTTAGCCTGGAGAAGACTGAGAGGGGATCTTATCAATGCTTTTAATACCTAAAGGGCGGGTGTTAGGAGGAAGGGGCCAGACTCTTTCCAGTGGTGGCCAGCAATAGGACAAGGGGCAGTGGACATGAACTGGAACACTGGAGGTTCCATCTGAAGATGAGGAAAATCTTATTTACTATGAGGGTGCCAGAGCCCTGGGACAGGCTGCCCAGAGAGGGTGTGGAGTCTCCTTCTCTGGAGATGTTCAAAACCCGTCTGGACTTAATCATGTGCAACCTGTTCTAGGGGGACCTGCTTTAGCAGGGAGGTTGGACTAGATGATCTCCAGAGCTCCCTTCCAGTCCTTATCATTCTGTGATTCTGTGCTAGATCCATGCTTTGGAGATCTGTCTTCTCCAGTGTCTCAGTTGTGTACCTGAACATTGGACTTAAATTGTTTTTCTTTCTCTTGTTTTAAGATTGCACCTGCTTGTAACTTATAACCATTGTAGTTTAAATTGGATCTGAAAGCTCTGATGTCACAGAAGTTCATGGTGTGAACCTGCATGGAGGAGATCTTGCCTGCTAGCTCTTGATGAAGAAGGAGCATCTGAGCAGGGATAACTATGCTGAGTAGGATAGAGGGTGCTGTTTTGTATTCCTACAGGTACTCATCTACTTTGCGTGGTTGTACACCCTTCCATTTAATTTGACTCCAGACTTAGTTCTGTTTTCATCTCATCTTGATTACCCTATTTTCCACCTAAAGCAGGTGCTCCACTGATCTGAAGATTCCTGCATCATCAGCCAGATTTCCTTCAGCTGTATAGACAGCGCTTTCGTAACGATCCTTTGAAAACAAGATGTATCATCATAGCTAGAGGGGAAGAAAACTCTTTCCATGGTAGATACAAGGTCCTGACCTTTTTTCCTGGCTGGCATTGGTGTTGGTGCTACTGGTGATCTGACAGCCTTTGAAAGTCATCTCTCTGATCTGAGGAGACCTTGAAGCTAACATTTAGATCTGTGTCTATGGGACATTGCACGTGAAAGGGTTTATTTTTTCACAACTACAACAGTGTAGAATATGAAAATATTTATATATACACACTATTCAAATATATACATATGAAACATAGGTGTGTATAAATATAAATTATATATATTATATAAATATAGAAACAATGTATAATATTGGGGTTTTTATTGACAATTTAAAATAGCAACAGAAAAGAATTGCCTGAAATAGAGCAATACTAAATCAAATTTGTTTTTGCCATTTCCTACCCATTCTAAGCCAAATTTAAGCTCCTCAGTTCCAGCCTTTGCTCTGAACTGACCCCTGGCCCCTGATGAGCAAGTTCCAGGTGAGAGTTAATTATTGCAGCTCACTTAGAATCACAGAATTGTTGTGGTTGGACAAGACCTTTAAGATCATAGAGTCCAACTATAAAAGGTATAAGTGTGAGACAGACAGACACAGAATTAATCACAGAATCGTAGAATGGTTTGGTTTGGAAGGGACCTTAAAGATCATCCAGTTCCAACCCCCCTGCCATCAGCAGGGACACCTTCCACTAGACCAGGTTGCTCAAAGCCTCATCCAGCCTGGCCTTCAACACTTCCAGGGAGGAGCAACCACAGCTTCTCTGGGCAACCTGGGACAGTGTGTTGTCACTCTCACAGGAATTAATTTCTTCCTAATATCTAATCTAAAATCTACTCTTGTCCAGTTTATAACCATTACTCCTTGTTCTCTCACTCCCTGCCCTTGGCCAAAGTCCCTCCCCACCCTTCCTGTAGCCCCTTCAGGTACTGGGAGGCCGCTAGAAGGTCTCCCCCGAGCCTTCTCTTCTCCAGGCTGAACAACCCCAACTCTCTCAGCCTGTCCTCATAGGAGCGGTGCTCCAGCCCTCGGATGATGCTGGTGGCCTCCTCTGGACTTGCTCCAGTAGGTCCATGTACTCTGATGTTGAGGGCCCCAGAACTGGACACAGCACTGCAGGTGGGGTCTCACCAAAGCAGAGTAGAAGGGGAGAATCCCCTCCCTCGACCTGCTGGTTCATCTATGGACTAGAGTACAGGATATGTCAACTTTTGGGTAGAGGCTCAGAACGTGTCATTTGCTACTCTCATTTTTGTCATTGTTAATATTATTGCATTCTCAGTTTGTCCTTTAAATAACACTGTTGTGTATCTGTCTTGGTCACATTTAGTTAAACTCGTGTAGGCACGTCCTCTGAATTCCAGTGTGTTTGCTCTGTAAGTCTTCATCCCTCTCCATATATCTCCTCCACCACCTCTGCTTGACTTAACCTGCAGAGAATTAAAGCACCTAATGGCTGGAAGCTTTGGCAACATGAATTAAAAACCTTTTTATAAATCAGTATTGAGTCGTCTTCAGCGCACTGTGTAAAGGTAAATAGCTGCTGCCTCTCCCCCTCCTACTGCTTCATGGCCACGTCCTTGTGTGAAGAAGGAGGTTTACTGAGGACTTCTTGTGCTTCCTCTGTAAATCCTGCAGCTTGTAACAGGCTCCTAAATCTTGTAATTTGGTACAGAAAATATCCTCGATGTTTACTCATTTGTTACTTTTAAGGCAGTCGTTTGTATGTGACCAGCTTTGCACACCTCTCTCTATAAATGTGGGGTTTTATTCATTGCCCAGCTCCCTATATATATTTTTATTTATCTATCTATTTATTTATTTATTTATTTTTAATTTATTTTATTCTAAAAAGCTTGTCCCTTGCTAGGTGAACATCCTCAACCTGTTGTGAAGTGATGCCTCATTTTTATCGCAGAGTCAGGATATCTGTTCCCATTTCTGCTCCTCACTTTTACGGCGGGGGGGGGGTTTTTTTAGGGGCGGTGATT
>NW_010340862.1:0-7618 GCF_000700745.2 Antrostomus carolinensis | reverse complement strand
AAGTGTCCCTGCTGATGGCAGGGGGGTTGGAACTAGATGGTCTTTAAGGTCCCTTCCAACCCAAACCATTCTCAAGTTCTATGATCTGAGCATCTTTAACTTCCACATCTGAGCAAACCTGGTGTTGGTGGATACAGCAACCTCGGCTCAGCTGATGTGCACTGATTTGCAAGATTGAGGTTTACTTGGTTTTTTTAGCTTTCAGGGGGGATTTTAATGCGTCTGCACATCTATAGGTATCTGAATTTATTTATTATTTATTATTTTATTTATTTATTTATCATTCATTATTTTTTTTTCCTTGCTATCTCTTTCCAGGACTGCGGGGTGGCATTTTGGTTTGGGGGCCCTTTCCAGGAAAAAAAAAAAAAAAAAAAAAGGTGAATTTCTTCCTACTCAAAAATCAGAGCCGTGTCTGGTGCTGGGAAGGCCTTTTACAAATGCTGTGCAGCGCTGCTGCTGGGAACAGCCTCCCATAGCAACCTTCAGCTTGAAAGCGAAAAATCACATCACCCCATATGACAGCTTTATTATTAGATTGGCATGTGAACCCTTTGGAAGCAGTCTAGGTGGAAGCAAAAAAGTTCTTCTAGATTCTGTCTTCAGTTTGTTTTTTGGGGATTTTATATTTTCTGGGGTTTTTTAACACTTTGATTTTAGGTTTTGTTTGGGTTTGGTTTTGGTTTGTTTTTTTTTTTTCTTTTTTTTTCTTTCACAGATAACATTTTTCACTTTTCTAACATTTAGTCTATTTTAGGTGAGGTAGAAGATCTCTGCCATGAGGTTTGATGGTGGTGGAGCACTGGAACAGACTCCCCAAGGAGGTGCTCATGGCACCAAGCCTGACAAGATTCCAGAAGCATTTGTCCAACGACTCAGACATGTGGTCTGAATGTTGGGATTGTCCTGTGCAGGGACAGAAGTTGGACTCAATGATCCTTGTGGGTTCCTTCCAACTCACAACATTCTATGAATCTATGATTCATGATCATGACAATCACCACAACAATTTCATGTTCTCTGCTGCTACACATGGACAAGATGGAGCCCTTCCTGGAAAACTGTGGCAGCAGTGGAGTTGGGCTCAGGTTGTGTTTCTTTTGGGATTTGTTTGTTGCAGAAGTACTGGGGAACTCCAAAGGGTTAGGGTCCTTCTCAACCAAGGACTGAGCAAATGGGTGTCAAGACCTTGAAGGGAAAGCATTTACCATCAGCACAGCATCCATCTGGTAGTTAGCAGGTAGCTTTTCAAGACGTGAAGATGGATGGTGCAACATCCTGTGTGTGGTATCTTGAGTTTTTGCTTTTCATACTTAGCTAGTGGGTGCTGTGCAGATGATCAGTCAAGGGGTCTGGCTCTGTAGGTCCAAGTCTACCTAAAGCAGTCATTGGTGGAGCTGTGCAGTAGTTGTGGTGCTCTCACTATCCCTGAGGAGCTTTGAGTTGGCCACCTGAGTGTTTCCTGTGTTAGGAAATTATAATACCATCAGTCTGAGCTTCATGGGGCTGATGACCTTGGCCCCAGGTGGGTCTGGAGTATGTTTCTGAGTTTTGCAGAGTAGTATCTCCCTTTGCTTTCATGGTGGTGATTATTCTGGCCCTGATCCACCAGCACTCAAAGTAAATCAAGATCGTGCTGACATGCATGTCATTCTTGTTGTCCAGCCTCTCTGCAGACTTGTGTCACACCTTTCTGCTGGTTATTGGTTTGCTTCCTCAAAGCCTCTGTTGATGAATGATAGATGAAAGTCCTGGATAGCTAGGGGTTGCTCCTGAGAACAGTTGTGGGACCAAACCAAGACATTGCAGATCCAGTCTGAGATAAGTATGATGATGGGAGAGTTTGTTTCCTGGGCTTCTCAAGGAGCTTGCCATTCCTGATCCTGATGGACTCTCCCTCCCCACCAGAAAAGCAGTTACAAAATAGCTGCTTGTAGTCTTCACCCACCCATGTGGACATGTGTGGCTCACTCTGAGCTGGTGGCAGCTGGGACTGCAAGGGTAAGAGAGACAAAATGCCTCATGCTGTTGATGATACCAGCTTGTATGATCTCCCTTGAGCATATTTCACTTGTGCTGGGATAGTCCTGGCCATATTCGTGAGCCACCAAGTCCACAGGAGGAGCAGCATCCTTCTTGCTTGCTACTGGAGTTCCAGATTTCTCTTCCCAAGCACTTCTGGGGAGGAAGAAAGCTTGGTGAGTTATTTTTGGGTGGAGGAGAGGGGGTGGCTTTCTGTGCTGTCTGTAAGCAAGGAGACAGCTGGACTCAGACCCTGGGAAAAGTGTGGTGATAGAGAAAAGGTTTTAGGGCACATGTGAGGACCTGCCTCACTTTATCTGTTGCTCCCTCAAAAGCTTTTCAAGTATTTCTCACAGGCTTTGTGAGCGTCTCCCTCTTTAAATCCTCTTCTTCTCCATCCCTTTGCACTTTCCAGAGAAACAAGGAGTGACTCATTACACAGCCTACGAGGAAACTTTAATGAATAAATGCATTTCAGAAAAAGAAGAAAAGAGAAAAGAAAACAAGAGTTCTCCTGTCTGGGGCAGAGTGATGCTTCTGCTGTCTTGAACTGTGAGAGAATAAGTTAGGCTCCTTCTTTTTATTAGCTTTTAATTAATTGAGTTACAGGGGATATTTTAGTGCTCTTGTTGAGACTAATAGGACTTTGTTGGGACTAGAACTCTGGGTTTGGGTTATTTTTTTGGTTGTTGTTATTTGGTTTTAATTTACTCGAAACATCAAGAGCAAAATTTGCAAATCTCCTAGCTATTTCCCTTCTTCTCCTTTCAAATCTTCTTGATGCTGGCAGCATCCCACGGGGAGGAGGAGCAGTTCAGTACCCTGCGGTGCTTTCTGGGCATCCTTGGTATTAATCAGAGCAAAGTGGTGTCTTCTGAGACATCTGCGGTGTCTTGGAGGTTGGTGGGAGCTTCTTGCTTTTCAGAGGATCTTTGCTTTTCTGCCAGCATAAATATAGGCTGGGCAATGAGAGGACTGAGAGAAGGCCTGAAGAGAAGAACTTGGGGATAGTGGTGGACGAGAAGCTTGATATGAGCCAGCAATGTGCGCTTGCAGCCCAGAAGGCCAATAACCGTGTCCTGGGCTACATCAAGAGAAGTGTGGACAGCAGGTCAAGGGAGGGGATTCTCCCCCTCTACAGTGCTCTTGTGAGGCCCCACCTGGAGTACTGTGTCCAATTCTGGAGCCCCCAACACAAGAAAGACGTGGACCTGCTGGAACAAGTCCAGAGGAGGCCACCAGCATCATCCGAGGGCTGGAGCAGCTCTGCTGTGAGGACAGGCTGAGAGAGTTGGGGTTGTTCAGCCTGGAGAAGAGAAGGCTCCGGGGAGACCTTCTAGTGGCCTCCCAGTACCTGAAGGGGCTCCAGAAAGGCTGGGGAGGGACTTTGGCCAAGGGCAGGGAGTGATAAAACAAAGGGTAATGGCTTGAAACTGGACAAGAGTAGATTTTGATTAGATATATTAGAAAGAAATTCTTTCCTGTGAGGGTGGTGAGACACTGGCCCGGGTTCCCCAGAGAAACTGTGGCTGCTCCTCCCTGGAAGTGTTGAAAGCCAGGTTGGATGAGGCTTTGGGCAACCTGGTCTAGTGGAAGGTGTCCCTGCTGATGTCAGGTGGGTTGGAACTGGATAATCTTTAAGGTCCTTTCCAATCCTACCCGTTCTATGGTTCTATGAAATAAATATGTTTATTGAACATTCTTCCTTTGCTGCGCTGACAGAAGGAACCTTGGTGACACTTTTCACTTTTTCTCCGTTAATGAAGGACCACATATACCTGCAGTTTAAAAAATAGACCTTGTCCATCCCCTTTCTTGTTTTTGTATCTTCTGTTCTGATTGAGATGTCTTTGCTCGGGACTTATGAACAGAGGAGTTTGACAGTGGGCATATATATTTATATAATCCATGCAATACACAAATTATATAAATTATATAAGTTTATAAATAAATTATATATGTTTCTATAATTCATGCAATACATTGATTTTTTCGGTGCATAGGGACAATAGGGACAGTTGGCTGGGCTGGGTGGGTGGGTCTTCATTTTGAAGGTTCTTCTTGAATTCAGAAAGCTCTTTAGTGCTCTCCTTCTCCTCCATAAGCTCCAAGTCTCTTCTCTTTGTTTAAATACAGGGAAGCAATGTTTTCAAAGGGAGGGAAGAGGGTGAGAAAGAAGTGTGGGTGCTCCTCTGAGATGGAGCCGATCCATTTTTATCTTGTTATATATCATTTTTACTTAATGCTGTTATATTATTTCAGCTGTGCTTGGTTTTCAGATTCGATGCAGATATGGAGTTGCTATAACAACATGATGATTCATATAATGCTAGCAACAATCTGCTGGGATTTATTTTTCTATCATGACGACTTAGATGTTTTTGGTGGGGATTTCTGTCTATTTTCAGATAGACTGCACCATTAGCTCTCTGCAGTGATTTGCTTTGGAGTACCTGGACTCAAGGCAGTAGAACCTGTGCTTGTATAACAGCCCCAGAGATCTCAAAGCACTTTGCAAAGGTCAGTACTGTTGTGCCAGATTTAGGATGGGAGCTGAAAGCAGAGGGATGCAGGACTGACCCGTGGACCTTCAGCACGTCAGGTGTGCAACCACAGCATCTGGCACTTTGTACCTGTGCTTATGTGGTCCTCTAGCTCATTTCTTCTTGCAAGGGTAGAGCTGATAAAATGATTACTTCTGAGATCCTCCTGATACATGTTGTTTGAAAAAAAGTTAAATGTTCTTGAATTTCTCCTGGAAAAATATTGTCAATATCTTTGTTACCAGCGAAAGGTCCTCTAAAGTCACTGAGCAGTTATGGGGTAGATCCAGAGGATTTGTTTAGTAAATCTGTTCCTTTTTTTTAAAAAAAAAATTGCAGTCTGTGATTAAAAAAAAAAAAGGGATTTTTCTTGAGTCTTTTAATAGGAAAAAAAAAAAAAAAGCCCAGAATTAAGGATGACTGATATTTCTGTGCAATGTGGCAGATTATACAGAAATATCTACTGTATGTCAGTTTGAAACGGTTTCTCCTTTGCAAACAGCAGTAGTGATGGGAAATGTTTCAAGATGCCTCCAAACCTTTGTCAGCTTCTCAGTTCAAATCTGAAACTTAAGAAATTGAAATAAATGCCTTCAGCATCCTGAAGCCTCACGCTCTGCAAGCTTTCTCCTTTTCTCTCTCTCTTCTGCCCTAACATTGAGAATTTTTGATAACACATGTGCAAATGGAGCAACGTGTCCTGGCAGATTTCTTGGAGTTTTGGGGTGGTTTTTTTCAGTCTTAAATATGAGATTTTATTTATTTATTTATTTCCTAAATTAAGCCTTTTTATTTTACTGTTAAAAAATCTAGGGTTACTTGATGGGTGGGTTTTATTCCCATGCAGAGCTGTAATAGGGCTCAGTGCCTTTTGGAAAGTGCTGTTCCTCCTTGCAGAGTCCCATGCTAATCTGAAAACCAGGTGGAGGTGGTAACATGCATTTGGCCAGGCTGCCTGTTGAGCTGGCGTCTCTGTATCTTGCCCAACAACTGGAATGCAGCTGATCCTGTAAAAAGGTCTGGGCTTTCTATCCTGCTTAATTGTGTTGAATTGCATTTGCATCGTAAAGAGAGTGACTGGGAGAGGATGTTGAAGCTTGAGATGCATTTTTAAATTCATAAATGATATCAGTGAAGTCTAAAGCATCAGATAACTGACTCGAAAGGCCTCGCTGAAATGCACTGATGTCTTTACATTTTTAAGAGTCATAGAATTATAAAATGTTGTGAGTTAAGAGGGACCCACAAGGATCATGGAGTCCAACTCCTGTCCCTGCACAGAACAATCCCAACATTCAGACCATGTGTCTGAGGGCACATGTTGTCCAAATGCTTCAGGAATCTTGTCAGGCTTGGTGCCATCAGCACCTCCCTGGGGAGCCTGTTCCAGGGCTCCACCACCCTCTGCCTCAAGAACCTTTTCCTCATGGCCAACCTCACCCTCCCCTGGCACATCTTCCTGCCATTTCCTCTGCTTCTGGCGTTGGTGGCCAGAGAGAAGAGATCAGCACCTGCCCCTCCTCTTCCCCTTGGGAGGAAGTTCTAGACCACCATGAGATCTTCTCTCAGTCTCCAGGCTGAACAACCCAAGTGACCTCAGCCTCTCCTCAGTCATCTTCCACTGCACTGAATCTGCAGATCCTACATGTGCTGCTGTCAGCTGGGTTTAGGGGTAAGGAGAAATCAGAACTGAGAAAACAGCTGGTGTTGGAAATGTGTCGTGGGGGCTGTAATATCTTACACCATCAAGTGAATTTTGCAGTTTTGCAGGGAGTCATATTCTGACACCTGACCTTGCTGCTGTGGTGGGACTTTCATTGCAGAGCAAGAAGCTGTTTTCAGATCTATCCTCCTTCATCAGAGGAAACATCTTTTCCTGGTGCTGCTGTGCATGTGCCTTCCCAGTCCCCGCTCTGCTTATTCAACTATGGAGTATTTTGGGCACCACAATAAAAATGCAGTAAAATTGGAGGCAGTGGAAAATACATGCCAGTAAATTATAACATCTTCTAGAGATGCATTCCAGAAGTTTGAAGCTCTTGAAACAGGCAAACCAGCATACTATATGAGAGATTGTAGGCATTGCTGAGGGATGTTGTCATCACTTCATTCCTAGGCATTATTTTTATGCCCTGACCACATTGATCATTCTGATCTGATCCCACATAGTCTTTTGCATGCAGAATTCTCCACCCATGAACAAGAAGAAATGGCCTCAAGTTGCACCAAAGGAGGTTCAGATTGGATGTCAGGAAAAAATTCTTCACTGAAAGGGTTCTCAGGCACTGGAAAGGGCTACCTAGGGAGGTGGTTGAGTCGCCATCCCTGGAAGTATTTAAAAGATGGGTGGATGGGGTGCTCAGAGATATGGTTTAGTAGTAGACAGGTACGGTTGGACTTGATTTTCCAATCAAATGATTCTATGACCTCCTTGACACATAGGATGAGGACCTTCCTGTTTGACTTCGTGGCTCCTTGGATGGTACTTTAGATGCTGTGGTGGAAGGGAGGAACCTTCTTTCTGTTCATCACAGCTGGGACAGTCCTGCAATTTTAGTTTTGGTTCTTGGTAGTCTTACTTTGTCTTGCTTTGTCTATGTTTTCTCGTGGGCATGTTGGAGTTGTGCTGGTGTAATTAGTGTGATACCGGTGCGCGGGGACAGGAGACAATGTCTCACCCAGCTACTTGGGTGCATGTGTGCATTTCTGTGATGGGTAGAGCATAACACTCCCTCTGAGTCATGCAATTCCTGTTTGCTTCTATAAGCTGGTAAAATCAGTTAAGGGGCAGGAAGGGAAGAAATGGAAAGTGTGTCCATATTTCAAGAGAAAAAAGCACCACTCCTCCATGGTGGTTATTTTAGCAGCAGTTTGCATCTTGATTTCAACCCCAAAATATGCACCAAGTGCAGGCAGCTGTGTTTGCAGAGCCAGAAGGTGTCTGAGATGGTGTCAATTTTCTTGCTGTGGTCATGATAGTGTGAGGAGCCATGAAGGAACTGTCAACCATGTGCATGAGGGAGGTGATTTGAAAAATAAAAATTAAAAAAAAA
>NW_010340861.1:0-436 GCF_000700745.2 Antrostomus carolinensis | reverse complement strand
CTTTCCTAGTGGGTCCATGCTAATTAGTTTAATATGACCCAGGTGTCACATGCAAGAAATATGCCTTGGAAGAAAAGACTGAGTGGGTGTCCTGGTTTTTATCTGGAACAGAAATGGGTTTCTTTTTAGTAGCTAGAATAGTGCTGCATTTTGCTTTCAGCCTGGGATTTATTACGAGAGAAACACAGATAACATACCGATGTGTTCATTTTTGTCACTGGAAGTGAAGGACTTTGGTTTTTGTTAGTCTACAGTGCAAGATCTAAGGGGGTAAGGAATATTTAAATTAATAAGCTAAATTGGTGTTTGGATATGCCAATGGGATATTCCATATCATATAATGTCATGTCCAGGATATTAGTGAAGGTCTCTTTCTCTTTTAAGTCTCTCTGTCTTTGGCTGAGGCTCGTTCTTCTGGGATTGCAGTTTTGGTTCA
>NW_010340860.1:0-39302 GCF_000700745.2 Antrostomus carolinensis | reverse complement strand
GGGCGGGGAAGAGGAAGGGACCTCCGGAGGCAGCGGGGTCCGTGGCAAAAGCTGCCTTATCGCAGCCTGGTAGTTCCCCCAGCCGGGAGAGACCAGTGCCTGGGTGCGAGGCAGAGCGGTGGGGCAGGCCTGCTGGCAAAAAAAATGGAGCCGGAGATGTGTTTTCCAAGCCTGAGCCGGTCAGGTCGGTGTCTGCGAAGGGACAGGCCGGGAGCTTCCTCTGCCAGGAATGGAAGTCGAGTTGCACACCGATAAGGGCAGATCAATACCAGTGTGTTAGTGGGGGAGAAGTTATCTGGTAAACATAATGGAGCCCGCAGCTGGGCGGGGGGAGCGGGCGGTGTTCTGCAGATGAGCTCCAAGATTTGGCTCGTCAGCTGGGAGGAAGCGAGGGCAAACTGAACTGCCACTTAAATAGGCTATTTGGTGTCACTCGGAAAAACCTTCATCCCTGTAAATGGTGAAGGCCTCAGCAGATTTGTGCTGGGCGCATGTTTTTGGTAATAATCTTATCTGTAGGCTAGAAACAAGTATGTTGGCTCTTAAAATCAGACTAGGGAAAATAATTTCCTAGTGGAGTAAGGGGAAGTCTTAACAATTTAATCACAACACTTACTTTGTGAGTAAAGCTAAAGCCAACACGTCATGATTTTGGAAGGAGGCTAGAGAAGTCCTGCAAAGTCTTCACGGGGCTACCACAAAAGAAGTCTTCAAAACACTGTAGAATGGGCCAACTAGAAAGAACTTAGTACATAAAGTAAATTGCCTCTGACACAAGAGGCAAGTTAACAGCAGCAGACAACTCGTGACTGTTCATAGAGACACCACAGTAAATAAGCTATTTTTAGTGTAAAAGGGGGAGGGCTACAGGTTCGTGAGTTTGTTTATTTTATTTTAAGGAGCCAGTCTTTTAATATGTGATGAAGAAGAAAAAGTTAGGCCTGCTGCAGATGTAGTAGCTCTTAGTGTTGTTTTTAGGAGGGGGAGGGAGGGGGCAGGGGGTAGTGGTCAGTAGCTAACAGCTTTCTAGTCTGTATCTTCCTTCATGAAGTTTATCTTCTATGCAGGGATGGCTGTTTGTGGTGGCTGGTAAGTCACATACTTTATGGTACTTCAGCAGAGCTTTCAAGCTCATTGACAACTTGCTTTAGCTATAGGTAGCTGTTTACATGTCTCAGGCAGCTGAGATAGTCTGTTTGGACAAGTGTCTGCATCTGGTCATAGTATTCTTACTTTATTAAAGTTACTTTTAAATATGGTTAACTGTTATCATAGCAGGTGGTATATTTGTGAGGGTAAAACTGGTCGGGTTTTTTTACACTGTATCTCTCCTGCAGCCAGACTGTTGATCTTCTCATGCAAGAGTCAGGATGTCGTTTAGAACATCCTTCTGCTACCAAATTCCGCAATCATGTCATGGAAGGAGAATGGGATAAGGTAACGTAGGGCTTATAGGACTGTATTAACCACTGTTTAAATTTATAGTATCTGTGAGACAATTCAAAATCCACCCTCCTTATATACATTTTTGTTTGTTTGTTTGTTTTTCCTTATGCCGATTTCTGCAGGCTGAGAACGACCTGAATGAACTTAAGGCCTTAGTGCATTCTCCGCATGCAATTGTGGTAAGAGGCACACTTGAACTCTTTCAGAACTGTATAGTTGGACTAATTGTAGTGGTGTAATCTTCCATTATGGAGTGAGTTGGTTGTCCATGGTTCTTGTTTTCTTTTTTGTTTACTTGAAGCAGCTTGTATGCTATTGCAAACATCATACTAATCAGAACTTTAAAATTCTTTATTAGAATGTGAGATAGGATGCCTAAAAGTATTGAAGCTAATATTTGGTGTACTGACTGTTTAAACTTTGTTAAACATACTTAACTGATAAAATAGAAATTCTGTAACAGTCCTAAAATAGGTCAGTTTCTGTAGAAGCTGCCTATGTTGAATACTAATTTCAAACTTGAAATACTCCTCACAATCTCTGTGTTCATGGGAGTTAGGTTTTCTTCAGGGAAGAGACATTTGGAAACAAAATGCAGTATTACTAATGTGGAGTTGGCATTGTAATAGCATGTTACAAGAATATAGAGGCTGCTATAGACCATGAACAATACTGTTGCTTTTCCAGATGGCTTCTAAAGAGCAAATGTATTTGTATTGCTGTTCAGGATTTTATTTAGGGCTTTTTCTCTTTGACTGGCTTTTCTTTTTTAAAGATGAACCTAGAAATAGAGAGGCTTGTAGGTCCTGTGACATGACAGTTACATTATGTGTTGTTATGATTTCAGTTTGAGGAAAGTGTTTCTTGGTTTGATTTTTCTTTCTTTTTTCATTACTTAGCCATTCAAACTGCTTGTTCTGTTTTTGTTTAAATGTTGATTTTAATGAAATGAAGTTAGAACAGCTACGGTCACTTAGGAAGAAAACAGTAGCAAGGCTTTTTGAAGTGTCTGTGACTGTAAACAATGAAGAATCAGCTGATGGCTGCTTAGCTCCACTTCTAGCTGATTCATTTGTTGTCAAGACAATTTCCTGTGTGATGGGGGAGGGAGAGAAAGAGCGAACAGGAAGTGAAGTAGGAAAAACAGATGTTTAACACAACATCAGAGGGTACTTGAGAGAAGTTTACAGTCTGTTCTATTAATTTGGTAAAAGTTTAGCACCTCTTAATTAGACTAGTACTTCACTTTCTCTTTTTTCAAAGACTTGAGATATACATAAGATTTACTGTTCAAATAGTTTGGACTATTGTATGCAGCTTTCAGTAGCTGGTCGAGAGTGAAAGTAGGAAACCACTGTGTGTGAATGGTCATTTGAAGCAGATTTTCTCATGTTTCTAACTTCTGAAGTTACCAAGTTTCTCTGTAGTGTTAAAGTATTTTATATATCTGGAAGTCAAGACGTTTATCTGAGTATCAGCATTGTACTTTTTTTGAGAATTTAATCTGAGGAAAAAAGGGACATTTTCCTTCTATTGTTTTGGAGGCCTCCCTCTGAAAGCATGAACTTCTTAAATGTTGATGTCTCACTGCTTGACTAAAGCTTGGTGCAATAAAAATACTTGGTTTTGACTGAACTTTACCTGAACCAAGTATTAACTATTTTCTTTTTAAAGTTGTTCTCTCTTATATAAACTTCATATAATTTGAAACAGATAACAGTATTAAACGTCTTACGTGTGTGTTAGTAAGACAATACTGATTTGCAAGGATAAGTTGAGCTCGTGCATGCTCCATGTCTCCACCTCCCTCCTTGCCCAGCTCTTTTGTACAGGGTTGAGATTATGGGTGCATAAAAACTAGTGAACAATCATAACAGGTAAGGAGAGATGCTTTATGCTCTGTAGGTAGTCCTGACTGCAACAAAGTCAGAGCCAATGAAGATGATAAATGTCTTGATTAGGGGACAATCCAAATAAGATGCTGCTGCAAGTAACTCTTTAAAAACAGAAAATTAGATTTTGGGTTTCCTGACTTGTGACTCATACTGTATGACTAGGTGTTTCAAAAATGCATGCACACAAGAAGAATGGGTGCCTAAAAGTTTAGATGATGCAGAGTATTTAACAAGGTAGGGGTGTGTGTGTGTGTATGTTTAGTGGTTTGGTTTTGGTTTGTGGTTTGGGTCCCTCCTCCTCCCCGCCCCTTATAGTTAATATGACCTGGACAAAACAACCAGGATATGTAGCTGCTTTTGAAATGTCTAGTCAGTGAAGGGTATATGTATGTGTTTTGAAAATTCCCATCCTGTTTTAATTTCATTATTTCTGCCAAATGCTGTAAGTTCTACAGGTGAAAACACTAAACATGAAATGGCTGATCTCAATTTATAAACCTTTGATGCTGTGTGTTGATATGTTGGGGAGGTGACAGTCTGCTATTTCTATTTGTGTCAACACAACTGAATGCTATATAGTATGCGATGAGTCATGTTTACTTTTCCAGCATATAAGATACAGCTGTCTTGAGACAAACTGTAGGAAAACTTCATGGTTAATTCGAGTGTTTTTCCTTGAGTAACACTTAGAAAATACCAGCTTCAAGCCAGGCTGAGGTTTTGCTTACTTTAGGGCTACTCAAGCATATTATGGCATCTATCTTAGGTAACTAATTGATTTTAGGAAGAAATCTGGAGATTATTCCTCTGTAGTAATGTAGAATATACTTTCAAATTGTCCTCTTTACTTCTTATTTTCATTTACTCAAATGGAGCTTTTTGCCAGTTCTGGAGGTACACAGCCCACAGCAGGAAATACAACAAAAAAATTATTTATATATTGTAGTTTGAGCGAAGTGCTCCACCTGGCTGTATGGTGTCCCTCTTGCTACCAGCATCAAGGGCAGTTCCCTATTGGAATGAATTACTCATTAAATGGTTGAAAGCTTATTAAATTCTGTAGGCCAGAATATTTTCCGCCCTTCACATATCAAATCTTACATTTAAGTTTTGGATGTTTTTAAGTGCTTTTATCAGTATTTTACAAGACTATCAAAGTAATAATACAGAGTAATGAAAACTGAGGTTTTAGTTCTGCAGGCTATAAGCAGATAGCTGCTGTGTTGAGGTTGTCTTGAAATATCATCTGATAAATTCAGCGTGTCTTTTGTTTGCCGCCTTCATTTCAAAGAAGAGTTGTTCCAGCAGCGTTTACTTCTTTATTTTGAACTCTTATAAAACTGTAGTGGAGCTTGTTAAGGTATATGGGTCAAAAATAATACCAAAATCTAATCCTAAAATTAGGTTGTTATGCGTTTTAGTCTTCAAACTTCTGAAGATTTGCTGCTGTAATCAGTGATCAAAATGGCCCAATTTCTTGGCTGTGGTAGGATGCTAGTCCTATTATTTTCACAGTTGTGTTGCTGAGGCTTTTGCCTTCAGTTACTTAGTGCTGGTGAATCATGGTGCATGCAAAACTTCCTAGAATTTTAAGATTCTATGAGGGGTTTTCCTACTAACAATTAGGACAATGAAGGAGTAAAGTACTAAAGTACTAAACAGTCATGTTAGTAATTGAAGGCTTGAGTTTGAAGAAAGCAAAATGCTAATAGTACCTACATTAAAACAAGCAAAAAAACCCTGTAAATCTATTAACTCTGCCAGTTTGGCCCCAGGATGATCAGAAGTTCAACTTAACCTAAATAACAGCTTCTAGAAACAACAAAGTAATGCATTTTATCCTCATCCTCTATAGAGTTGAAAGACAGGATGAGGTAGTAAGTAATAACTGAACAAAACCAGCCAGACTGCAGTGCTGAAACTGGTGTACTGGACTCTTCCATGGGTCCTGCAGGGTGGAGTATCTTTGCTGTAAGCTAAGTGACGGTGGTGTCTGGGTTTAAATTTTTGAACAGTAAAGAGTGTAATGATGTTGAATTTCCATTGCGACCACTGAGATGATAACAACAAATCCTGGGCACTTCTGTTACGTTGTACACGGTATAATTTGGGTTATGATAATTTTAATTTCCCTTCTTTGGAAGGCAGCTAAAGAATATGGAGAATGAGTAAGATGTTATTGTGGGTGCATTGTGTCAGATTAGTTTTATACTCATCCTATTCTACTTAAATGGTGGAGTTTGTGCTTTTACTTTACAGTTGCCAATATTATAAATTATTCTCTTTCCTCTAGAAGAGGTTGTTTGGGCTCTAGAAGAGATGTACTCAAAATGGTTCTTGTCTACCCTGAAAAGGTGGTATTGGAAGTAATTAGCAGTACTATTAGTCGGGCATATAAGTAGTTGAAAGAAGATGAAGACAAAACTCAGTTGTTCAGTGAAATCTGTTTGTCGGCAAAGTCACAAAAATAAGTGACAGCAGTTTGTGAGTGTCCTGATATAAAAAATGACTGGAAATATTATGTCACTGGAGTGTACGTTTTGCTTCAAGGAGCCTGTATTCATGACATTGTGTGAGTATGCTGTAGGACAGGTTTTGAAACAGTTATCAAAATAGCTTAGAAAATCAATTTAATTTTCCTAACAACACTTTAGTCCCTGCCTTTTGCTATAGATAAGTTACAATTTAAAACTGCTTATCTTTCATTCTAATTCTCCATGACATTAACAGTAGACTCCTGCATGAAGTGTACAGTACTGTGTTGTTCTGGAGGCTTTTATAATATTCCTGATATGCCAAAGTCACACATGGCACTGATTACTTTTTTTTTTAAATTATACCTTCTACCACAAAACTGAAGTTGTCCCTCTTTGGGTAGCTTGGCAACAGCATTCTGTGTGGTAGTGTAGTGTTTCTGTAATGGTTCCATGGAATTGTTGGGACTGGCATTACAAAATTTTTAGGGTTTTTTGCTCTTTTTACTTTTTTTCCCCCTAAAGAAATGAAATTAACATGCTAAGTCCTAAAAGTAGGGAGGGAGAAAGAGTATTTAGATGCATATATGGTTATGACATTTAAGGGAAAGGGGATATAAATATGATAAATATTATATGCAGTGAATGGAGAAGGAAGAGTTGGAGTGATTATAGTTTTTATTACAAGCTGGAAATATCAGACTTTTTTTTTTTTTGTCTGATGGTGATCATCAGTGTGAGTGACCAAGAGGAGTGAAATACTGTGTGAGGCTACTACCTGAGCATCTCCATGCGTCCTGTGAGCATGTGTGTAGCTGGAAGAGGAAGCTCTTGCCCCTCCTGCTGCTAGTGTATAAGCAAACAGCAGGAGGTCTGCTGGCCTACTGCCTGGAACCAACCACTGAGGTTGTAAATAATTGGGGGGCTTTTCTTCTGGTTTTCTACATGTCAGAACACTAAAAAATGTTGTCTCACCTGGAAAAAGTGTACAGCGATGCTCTTAATTCCCAATTCAAATAAACTAAAGAGCTGGATAGGGAATATAATATGGGTTTGCCTGTCATGTATAGGACAATAGAGTACTACAGACATGTTTGAACGTAAATCTAACCTTTACTGTGTTTTATGCTTCACAAAGCTGTGTGGTAAGTTAATAGCACTGTATGTGGAAACTTTATTCTTTTGAAGAATGGAAACTAAAACAGCTTTATGTTTTAACTTTGGATTTTACAGATAGTAGGTATTAAACTTTCACATAAGCTTTAACAGGACAGGAGTATCTTAAACTTCCCGATTATCTCTCTACTTAAGGAAGCTAGCAGTGTGTTTGAAACTGAGTAAACATTGACCAAATATGAGCATGAAAATAGTGAGGTGCCCGAGGTCTGACAAAGCAAAGGAAACCGGTGATGGAACTGTTGGTGTCTTCATTAGAAAAGCAAATGTAATTTGCTATACTTAGTCTTCATTCTGTTTCTCACTGATATGTCTAAGAATGTACATTTTCCTCTTTAACCTGGTGGGTCTTGTGGACCAGAAATGCCTTTTCTGTCTGATAACTGCTAGCAGTAAAGAAGATGTGCAAGCACAGAATAGTTGGTTTCATCCAGAAACAACCCAACTGTGTTTCTAAGAAATTGGTATTAGAAATTTCTAGGACTTCAGGTTTTTAAATAATGTAAATGAATGCCTGATTTTCTTTTTTTATCCTCAGACGTTTGTGATTAGAGTAGCAGGCTCGATTGGTTTTCAAAACAAAACAAGCAAAAGCTGTACAAGATGAGAGGAGCACTATGAAATAGCAGTGACTACTTCTGAGAAGTAAAGTGATTCTTGGATATAGAAAACTATTTTTTGTAATCCTGAAAACTGATACAACAACCAAGGAAAACAACTTAACCTGGGACTACAAAACAAAACCTCAGGCAGTGTCAATTTGTAATTGCTATGTGTTATGCAGCTATGCAAACGATCCATCTCAGCTCCTATGTAAGCAGTATGAGAACTTGTTGAGTTGGCCTGTTGTGTTCTGTGCTGTCAGGCAGTTTTAAATATGTGATTAGGTGCTTTTGGGCACTTCTCTTGATAGAATGTAAGATTGGGAAGTTTATCTAATTAAGAGTTTGAAGAGTGGTGACTGAAAAGGCAGTCAGTATGAAAATGAGACAAGTCGAAGGGAGGACCTGAGCAATGACTTAGGAAGATACTTAGAGCCACGTAAAGCAGGGAAGAAATTCATGGATAACTTAATTGCTGCAGTGTTGTTGAAAACCCAACAAAAAGAAATTGAGTAATGAAACATTACATATAGCTGTATTTCTGAAGGGCATAGTAGAATGGTTTCTACTGTTCTGTTTAGGCTCAAACGTTTTCTGAAACTTCAGTCAACCTTTTTCCCCTGACTGCTGCTTTCTGTCATGTCAGAGGATGAAGTTTTTGCTGCTGCAGCAGAAGTACCTGGAGTACCTGGAGGATGGCAAGGTCCTGGAGGCACTTCAGGTTCTACGCTGTGAACTGACGCCTCTGAAATATAATACAGAACGCATTCATGTCCTCAGTGGGTAAGTGTTGGACTTTGAGAACTCTTTCGGTGGAATTTTCTAAGGAATTCTATAGCTTTTGATAGCTGAGACTGTAAACACTCAAGCTGTATTAAAGCTATTAGCTTGTTGATAAATAAAATGGTGAGTAAAGAAGACTATTCAGGAGACAGTGGTCTGTTTCAGATGCTTGAAAACAACCTGATTATGACTGACTTCTATATCGCTATAACCCAAGTTAATACATACACATCATCTGATCTTGAGAGTGATTAGCCTGTTATCTTATAATTGAATAAGCAGGTGAATATAGTCTGGTTTGTTATTAGAATAAAATAAGACATTTCTGCCTTCCCAAAATCTGTTTGTGTTTTGTTTTTCTTTTATCTATTGCCAATTTGTAGACATTTGTTCTCAAGGGGATGCATGTTTATGTGGAATAGTTCCCTGCCTTTTTTGCTATTGGTCTCAAACTTAAGTCACCTGTTTCCAGTTCATTAAGAATGTTATGATATATATCATGTTTAAAAGTGAAAAGAATGATTCCAGAAAGATTTGGTCTGTTGGTGCGTGTGCGCTTTTTTTTAAACAGGTATCTGATGTGTAGCCATGCAGAAGACTTGCGTGCAAAAGCAGAGTGGGAAGGGAAAGGAACAGCTTCCAGATCTAAACTCTTGGACAAACTCCAGAGTAAGATGTTCTAGTGTTTAGAATTTATTCACGCCTCTGTAAATCCAGTACGTCTTACATAATGACACATCCCAGGGAATTAACTTTAACTGCATTTGCTCGTAGTTGGTTTTGTATGTCTTGGTTAATGGGGATGCCTTTAGGTACCTTTACCCTTTGGTCTTCTGTATCTAACCTTTTGCTGTCTCTGATAAACTATTTGTAATAGGAGCTCTTATTTCTTGGCTCTGCTGCATGCAGTAATAGTATAACTTGGTGATTAAATGCACGATTTGGAGGAGGGGTGGCGATTGTTTTGTAAATGCCAATTGTACTGAGAGGCTGAAACTAAGTGTGGCCTATAACCACTAGTGATACTAGTACTGGTTGATAGTGGTCTCAGACTTTGCTATGAATTACGGTTTTTCCCCCTTGTTCTTGTGGCTGGTGTAATGCTATGTATCAGTTGTAATATCTATGGTATTCTTTATTTTCATAGTGTTAATAGAGAATTCCTTAAATTAACACAGCTGATAGTGTTGTTTTATAATTTTACAGATTTTGTTAAATACTGGGGTTTGAGTTAGCTCGTGTAAATAGTGCTTGTTGGCCAGGTTAATGTATGCTATAACTACAAGTAGCTTGCATACAACTCTGCTTTCCAAAAATTCATGCTTCTAGTTCCAGATGAATAGCTGTAATTTTGACAAGCTGCATGCACTCTTTTCCTGTAGCTTTTAAGCTTTATTTACGAAGGTCTCTTCCAAAAACACTCAAGTCAAAATATGTCTTTGTAACTTGGTTTTGATAAATCTTTTTTTGATTATTTTTTTTATTTTTTTTTTTTCTTAATAACTCTTTTAAAGCATACCTACCCCCATCAGTGATGCTTCCTCCAAGGCGTTTACAGAACCTGCTACGTCAGGCTGTGGAACTACAACGGGACCGGTGCCTATATCATAATACCAAACTAGATAGCAATCTAGATTCTGTCTCGCTGCTAATAGATCATGTTTGTAGTAGGTAAGAAACCTTTGTGACTTCTACGATGGGCAACAATATCTTTTCTTTGTCTTTTAAATAATCTAATTGTACCTACTGTTAAAAGGAACGTAATAACTATTCTGGGTTGGTTTAACAGGAGTTGGCTGGGAAAAGGTGATCTTCAGTAACTGAGTAGTGGGGGTGGGTAGAGACTTTGGTAGCTGGATATGGGGTGATGAGGTCAGACTGAAGCTTTAACATTTTAATCAGATGGGTATGAATAGAATATATTACTATGCTAATCCTTAGACACTTGTTTCTTGTAATTTTGGACAGTCAGTCTGTTCACCAACATGTGATTGCTGTGTTTTTTCACTGGAGAATCACTAGTATGTTACTTATCCAAACACTGTCTTCAGGCTTGCTGGAATGCTGAAAGCCTACTGGAGCATACTTTGTGAAGTCAGTTTTCAGCTTCAACTTTTAATAGTGGACAGTGAAGTGCTTTTAGACACAAAGGTTAAAACAGAATAGAAATGTGTGATAGAGATTTCTGGTTTATATCATATAGAGAACTATTTTCCCAGATTTGTAAGGTAGTAAGAGTTGAACGTCACGTAGTAGCTCATAAGACTATCTGGATAACTGATGCTGCTTCCAAATCTTCTAAATGCCATGCTCTAGCAGACATAAAGCAGGAAGATGTTTGTTTGTAACAAATAGCTGCCTTGGGTGGTTTTTCCTCATCCAGCAGAATTTGACCAAGGAGTGCATGGTGTAATAAGGGAATGAGGGCTAGGACACCTAGAAAATAAGGGCTGTATATGATACCCTTATATGTTTGTTCATGTAACAGGCCACCGCTTGGGCTTACAGGGGAATTTTTTCATGTTAAGGTTAGCTCATCTGGGGAAGTGAAGTACTGATAAACTTGCTTATAGAAACTTTCTGAACTCAGCTGCTTTGACTTACATTCCTGGGTTACTTTGAATCTGTTTTTAGAGATGCAGACTTCCGTAGTACTTTACTGTAGCTATCTTAAGTTTTCAAAATTAATATAATTGTCACTTAGTGTATTCAGGTAACTTTTTTAGGCTATTGTCTAGCTTTCAGTTTTGCTACGTCACATTGTTGCAGCAGTTTTGTGTGTGTGTGGACATTTGACTGTTCCCCATTTTAAGAGCTATTGGAAATGATCAGATACTGCAGCTGTGGCTTCCCTACTTCAGAAGTGAGTCTTAAATACAGACTAATGGAAAGAGATTTTAGTCTTTCTACAAGTCCGTAAATAACACTGGATGTTCTGTAGGGGTTTGATGTGATTGATCAAACCCCAAAGAGCATTCATGCCACTGTAAAGAGCATGGTTTACTGAAGTCTGACTAGCTGAAGCTGGGTATAAAAGATACTATATGCAACAAATCTGGACTTTGAATTTCAGCCATCTGAATCTATTTGCTGACATAAGTTTGGCCACAGGTTTTAGGGTTTGGTTTTTTTGGTTTTGTGGGTTTTCTTGTTGTTTTGGTTTTTTTCCACCTATGTGGTACTTCCTAAGCTTACGTATTTGGTATGCATACATGTGTACGTACTCATGACTACTTTAATTTAAAAAAAACAAAACAAAACAAAACCCACTTCAAAATAAAGGCTTCCATTCTGTCCTCAACTCAACCTATTGTACCTACCTATTGCAGGGGTCTGAGATCAGTATGTGGTGCGCTGTACATGCTGCCATGCTTGAGCATAATGAGGTGAGTTAAAGACAGTGGAAGCCAAATTTTGATTAAACTGACAGAAGTAACAGTAGTCTAATAGCTTAGACAATATAAGTTCTGTACTACTTAAATGATAGTACACTGACAACTTTCCCTTTATTAGTTTGAACTAATCTGTTTTGGACTTCTGGCAATATTTTGATCAAGCATGCTTGAATTGCACTAATAGGTAAAATGTTTAACTAAAACTTAATCACTTCCTAAGAGTGGGAGGTAAGAGCAAGAAACTGCTGGGAGTGAAGGTGAGGGATTTCATCTTTTTATGCCTGAAATTTTGATAATAGAGAATTGATGCTCTTGGGGGGTGTGGTCATTTTTGGTTTTGAGAGCCTTCAGCCTAGTAGGGTGTTGTGGTGTATGTGTCATCCCCTGGAATTCTTTTGTCTTACTTTCACATAAATAAACTTTAGTCCAAGTTTACAAACAAAAAGCGGAGGCCAAGTGAGAGGTGAATGCTGCTGCTTTCTAGGTACTAGTTTAAAGTAGTCTTTTTGCAAAAGAACCATTGTGGTACTTGAGGAATAAATCTTCTATTGTATGTATAGGAAATAAAAAAGTAGCTGTTTGGTGTTTTCTTCAGAACTTTGAACTTCTGTAAATACAATGACAGATAACTTATTAGATACTTTATTTCAATATGTAAACAACATGAATCAAGTGTGTTGTGTTGAAAAGAACAATTTGTAATGAAACACTAAAAAAAACCCCAACAAACCCCACACCAAAAAAACCTTCCCCAAAAAAGCCCCATTGAGCTACAGTATCTAGTTACCAAACCCAGAAGCTGTTTGACAACTGGTTTTGGTTTCTTGTTTCAAGAGTGCTGCTGTTCTCTTCTGTAGAAGGGTTATTTAATGTATGCTTTACCATCTCTGAAGTCAGACTTGCTGGATTTTATGTTTCATTACTTAAGTGAAGAGAACTTTGTGAAAGCGACCTGATCTGACTGGATTGTAAATAGCATAATTCAATACTGGGATGTGTCTGCAGCAGCTCTATCAACTGTGCCTGTTACTCTTTCTAGGAACCTAAAGGCCACCTTACTATGAAAACTGTGTACTCCAGCATTATACCGCTTGCTTTTTACGTCTACAAAATCTTGGCTGCTTTTCCTAAGCTTTAGAATACAAGTGCTATTGTTCTGTAGAGTATTTTATTTTTTAATTAAATATGCTGAAAAGTCTTTCCCAGGACACAGTGTGCCCTTTGTACTTTGTAAGAGTTGTGGATAAAGACTCTTTCACCTTCTAGAGCAAACTGCAGCTCTGAGGAAAAACATTAACTTATTGCAATATGGCTAAATAATAATGAAGCGCTCTTCCTGTAGGTGCACATATCTGTGTAAGGGCTTGCCCACTTCCCTTTAGACTTCAAGGAAAAACAAAGTCTTCTTTCATGGGTGGGGCTTTTTTATCTTGGGCTCAGTGTTGTTCCAGTGGCAACTAGACAGCTCATGGTCAGCTTAAAGCAGGAGCAGAACAGACCTGTGTTTCTCTATAAACAAGTAAGTAGACTCACTCAAGGAAGCCAACTACAGATGTGTATATGTACATTTTGTTTATCCTCCACTACCATAAAACAGGAAATGAGGGATGTATGGTTGTTCAGTGCTGCTCGATTAATCTTTAAACATGGACTAGGAAGCATCTTCTAGTAAAAGAACATGGATTGATATAATATAGACACAGTATTAAGCAGAATTTTTTCTAGCTTCTGGTAAGAAATAGTTTTTCAGGTGTCTGTCAGCCTGGCTAGCACCAAACTCAATATTTAAACACCAATTTAAAAGAAGTAGGGGTTTTTGTTGTGTTTTGGGGTTTTTTTTGGCCAGTATATCTCCAGTGATAAGCACAACTGTACTTTCACAGAGACTGTTATGTTAGTACTGTTGTGTCTCATCAGAGTTGTATTGCCCTGTTGCACTGAGGACCTTAAAAACTCAACATAAGACTAAACCACTTCAGGATCCCTGCAGTTCAAGAAAAAATGCCTGTAGTTAAACTGAACAATGAACTTGTAGTTACTGCAGTGTTACTTAGAAAAGCAGTCATCTGCTGTAAAAGCTTATGTTTATTTTAGCTTAGTTCTCAAATTCTTACACCGTGGGCCAACTGTAAATAAAGTAAAACTTGTCTCCGCTTTTTACCTAACTTAATATTTTGACTGTTAGCTTTTCCTCAGTGTGTAACTAGAAGATTAAATATTAGCTCTAGAGAAATGTTTGACTCTTCTCCTTTGGTAGTTTATCATATAATATTTTGTTTGATAAACACTTAATGTTTTACAAAAGAACATAGATTTTGTGAGGGAAAGCAGTTCAAGTTGAAAGCTTGTAATGGTATCGTGTTAGTTATGCTTAGCTGTTGTCTGTGGTACTGTGCAAAGAAAGTAAAAAATGGCACAAAATGCAGGCAAAGAAACACCTAACTTACTGCAAGATTACATTCAAGAAAAAGAAACAAGACTGTTCTTTTATGTAGGAGTCACTTCTAAAGATTTGGCAAGATACTGCGAAGTGAGTTAGATACTTGCAGAAACCTCACATGTAAATAAAACACTGCACTTAGTGTTCAAAGATGTTTGAACTCCAGTATTTTCTATACTTCATAGAAGTGTATAGTAATAAGCTGTTACACTCCTACTGAGGTCAGTTTTATTCCAAGTTAGGTGAAAGCATAACAAATTATGTGAGTGGAATAAGAATAGTTCTGAGCTCTTACAGTTAGTTATGATCACTTAGTTGTGTGAGCTTTTTACCAGATAAGACACTTCATTTTGTACTTGCTTGAGGCAGCTGTTAATAGAGGCACTTTCTAATGCTGGTCTTGAATTTATTTTTTTGTTTTAGTTTTTACTAGCTCAACTTAAAAAAATCTTTTACTGCTTTCTTATTAATCTGCAAATACATCCCTTTCTTTTTGCAGGAAACAGTTCCCATGCTATACACAGCAGATACTAACGGAGCACTGTAATGAAGTGTGGTTCTGTAAATTCTCCAATGACGGCACTAAATTAGCAACAGGATCTAAGGACACAACTGTTATTATATGGCAGGTTGATCCAGTAAGTGTGCAATGTGTGTTAAAATGTGCATGATTTGTCTTTCCCTTCCCTCTCTGCTTTCTCTTGCTGGGATGGTTTGATTTTTGTAGAACAGACTAACGAGTACTGTAGCCTGCTGACTAGAGTATTTATCTGGGGTATAAAAGACTGAAGAACACAGTCAGTGTAAGTTAGTGAAGGAGGACACTTGGAAACCTGATGGCTGAGTGTAACAGGCTCGAACTGTTGGCTGTTTGGGGCAGGCACATTGTGTGCCCATAACCAGTACCACAAAGTAGAGCCTGCTGGTGCTCTCCAGGGGAGCTTCTCAGCTTGAAGGCCTTGAGGAGCATTGGACGAGAGTAGAAGGAGCATGGCAGTCAGGAACTTTTCTTTTAAATCACTCTTACTAAGAGTTACTTCTGATCTATGTATGTGACTAACTCCTTTCTTGTTACCCTGTTACTACTAGTATACTTGGATTTAAATACTCTACCCCTTTCACCATTTACTACTTTGTTTCTAAGTAATGAAATGATATGTGCTAAACTGATGTTGCATCAGTACACCACTTCATGTTAGTTGCTGTTGTAAGATTTGCCTGGGCTTGAGATGAAGGTTTAAACACTTGTCAGAATCCACTAACACATGGAAGTACACCCATCCATATTCTTACAGACCGTGGTTTTAGGTTTTGGTACTAACATGCACTGTTTCTCTTGTGAAATATCCTACAGTGACAAGATTCATCTTTCCTACCCATATCTATTCTTATGTAAATAAAAGTTTAAACGGTGAATCTAAGACTGTTTCAATTGACTGGTAGAAGTGATATGAAAGTATGTCCGTATATTTAAGGACAACTGAAAACTGTGAATAAATTTGAACATATGCACACAGTATTTGAGGCTGTTAATCCTTGCAAAACGCTATCAGAAGTAAGATTCTTAGTTTTTAACCACACAACTGCTAAGTGGAAATGAAAGGTTTCTGTAGTTCGTTGCTGGCTTTCAGTAGGACTTGAGAGCTGAATCCAATCCTTTTCTTTCACTACATGTTAGGAAGCCATATGATTTGAGTCTTTTTTGCTGTTAAGAAGATGAGAAAACTTAAACCGCTGTTCCATGTGCACAGTTGTTATACAGCCCCTGAGCAAACAGCAAGTGCTGTGTATTTTTCAGGCATAGATCTGCTGTGGTTTGTTTGTTACTGGAGCCAGAGTGCTCTGGGCCAAGAGATGCATAGCAGTGTAAGCTGACTTCTGTAATTTATTTAAGAAATGATCTGTGGGTTTTGTGGGGTTTAGTTTGGTTGGTTTTTTGTTTTGTTTTTTAACAAAAGTAACTCTAAGTAAATTAAGGATCACATGTTTTTGCTGTTGACTTGTCACTTGATTGTAGAGGCACATCTTCCTTTTACATTGATGAGTTTTAATACCCAACATCTCAATTAGCACATTTTGCAGTGAATTGTTAGTTCAGTTTGGTTAATCAAACCAAATAAATGTTTTGTGAATGTTTTAGACTAACCATTTTGGCCAGGGGGGTTGCTAAAGGAACAAAATTACTAATAAATAGTTGGTGGGAAAGCAGCTTTGTGGAGTTTTATCTTTTGTATTTGAGTACTTGGGGGAAAAAAATAAAATTAAACCCTTTCAAGGAGACTGTCCTGGTTTTGCTGGGATAGAATCATAGAATTAATTCTCTGTCAGAAAGCTGTATTTTTAAGAAGACTGTAGCACCGGATTTGGTGAGAACAGAGTTGATAAGACAGTTTGTTTGAGTTTGTGGCTGGCCATGGTATGCGGGTTTCCATAGTGATCAAGGTCTTCAGCAGTTCAGAGTTAGCCAGGTGCTACAGCTAGGAGGAGCGAAAGCCAGGGCAGCTGACCCAAGCTGGCCAACAGAAGTATTCCATACCATAAACGTCACACTCGCTATAAATTGTGAAGTTTGCTAGGGATGACTCTCTTCGTCAATGGCCCCCATCCCTGGAGGGTCTCGCCCACCATTCTGCTCCCGAGGCCTGCTCTCCCGCTTCTTGTGACCACTGCGCTTTTGTCAGCTGAGTATAACTTTGTGTATTTTATGTTAGTATTAATATTAGCTCTTATTATTTCATTAACCCACCGGTCTCATTTTCTTTTCCCAGTTCACTTTCTCAGGAGGGGAGGGGTCACTGGGTGATAGAAAATTGACTAAACTGAGGCAGAGGTGGATGCCTAAATAACATCAGGCCACATAAATCCAATGGTTCCTTTTCGTATTTGCCAGAGCATGGTTCTCACACTTCTGGTAGCCATTGACAAACGTCTTTGAACCGTAAGTTTAATCAGGTTTTCAAGGCTTTAGGTATTTAGGTCAAGGCTTTGGGTATCTAGAATTATTCTAATCATAGAATCATAGGATGGTTTGGGTTGGAAGGGACCTTAAAGATCATCCAGTTCCAACCCCCCTGCCATCAGCAGGGACACCTTCCAATAGGTCGGGTTCCTCAAAGCGTCATCCAGCCTGGCCTTGAACACTTCCAGGGAGGGGGCATCCACAACCTCCTTGGGCAACCTGTTCCAGTGTCTGACCACCCTCACAGTAAAGAATTTCTTCCTAATATCTAATCTAAACCTACCCTCTTTCAGTTTAAAGCCATTACCCCTTGTCCTATATATAAACTACAGGGGAACATCCATCCAATTCTGTTTGAGGAAGTGATACTACATGTCTAAGCTGTCTTAACCCATGCTTCTGTTTTCATTTTCATTTGTTCATTTCAAAGTTCTTATGCAGATTCAGCAGCATTAAATAATGTCTTTAGTGAACTTGGTTTGTGGGTGGAATGCATTATTTGACTGGTACTGAGTGTGTCAGAATCTCTAGAGTACAAAGGATAAGAAGAGTAGGCACATCACCTTGTCTGGCATGTTATCTTCTTTAATAGAAGACTTTTTCCTTACAGAAACATTCTTTTTTTTTTTTTCTGCACTTTCTAAAAACTGTTGACAGGTTTTTGGCTTTTCAGACAAGGAACTGAGCTACTGCAGACTTAAGTTGGTACCTGAATAGTTGTTTCCTCTATAAAACAAAAATCTGGGAAGCTATATGTGAAGGATAGAAGTGCAGAGATTTCCTTTGGTGGTGGGTGGGAAGCAGATGGACTAAATTTGGGGACATTTTCCTGAATTACCATTGACTGCTGTTTTAGAGCAAAACACGATATACCAGTTTTGCTGTATTTGGAGCTAAGTACGAGAGCAGCATGAGAGATAGTAACAGCTACAAAATCCTATTGTTAGAATAGGAATATCCTATGTATCTTGCTCCTCACGAGTCTCAGATTTGCTGCAGGAGAAGTGACAAGCTACTGTAATCCTGATGTAAAAAGAAATATGTCAGTTGCAGGCAAGTTCCAGGATGCAAGATGATGTCAGACATGTCTTGGTTTCCTTGCAGATCAGTTTAGCTACAGACACAGCAGTGTCTAATGCAGACCAGGAATAATGATTAGAATGGAAAAGGGGCCTTGAGGAGGTCCATTTGTTTGCCCTGCTTTCTTTGTGCTTTGAAGATTATTCTTAGCCCAGTTTCTTCTGAGAAATTTAGCTTTTCTAGCTAGCAGAACCATCAAAGCTGCAGACTGTCTGAGAGCCACCAAATCCCTCGCAGCTGATCCCAGGAAACAGTTCTTCGTGTCACTTTGTTCCTCTGTTGACCATGTTCTTTCTCTTTAGAATCAAGAGGTGCTTTGCTGATTAATGCTAAAACAAAAGAAAGAGAAGGGACAATTTGAGAAATTAAGCCAGATTTTCAAACAAGTCACTCTTTTTGAAGAGAACTAGGAGGCATAAACATCCCATGTGCAGGACCAAAAAAGGGTGGGGGAGGAAGGGAGAAGAATCCACTTGCCCTTTTCCAAGAGGCTTCACAAAAATTATTGTCAACAGTTTAATAAGCTCAGTTCTTCTTTCTGTATATACGTGTTGTTGTCAAGAGTCAGTGTTAATGCTATATTGAAGCAGGTTTCTGTTTTTAAGAAGCCAGTGCATGGCTGTTTCACAGTATCTAGCTGGACTGTTTATTTTTATAAGCTGCTTGAAAGTTGACTCTGACAAGGCAGAGGTAGAACAGTTGTAGCATAAAGGTGATACAAGATACTCTGCATGAGCGAAGTATGCTCCATTCACTAAATGTGGCAGAAAAGATGCAACAGCTTGCTGTAGACAACACTTCTGAAATAAGAACACCTCTCAAGGAAGCTTTTAAAAATATCTTTCTGTAAAACTTGAGCAGCACACACAGGATAGTCTCAAGTTTATAAAAACATGGGTACTTGGAGGTTTTACCTTCTGAGCATGCATGAAGGTTTTGGGTCTCTATTTAACCATAACAGGCTTCCAGCATGCCTTTACTTTTAAGAAAGGAACTTAATTCTGTCTAATATAGATAATAATACTTTTGTATACCAGTAGATGTAAAGAGACTTGGCTGATTCCTGACTGCAAGAATGTTCTATGCTAAAACAAGTGTAGTGTAATGTACAACTCTGTACACTATAGTATTTTGTGAGTTCCACATTCAGAATCAACAGAAGATTAGAACAAAACTACCTACAAGTGTTCTTGTTTTGCATGTCAAAACTTAGAAGCTTTCATTTTATGGTTCTACTCTGTCAACTAGCAAGTGCTTTTCCAGTAATAACCTATTCGTATGCCTTGTAAAACACAGGTGCCAAGTTGCATAAAGCAAACTTGCCATGCTGTACTTGGACACGCTGTATCTGTGAAATCTAGTCGGAGTTCATTTGCATTGTCTTAACAGAATCTCTCTTGTTTCAGGATACTCACCAGCTAAAACTACTTAAGACGTTAGAAGGTCATGCGTATGGTGTCTCTTATATTGCTTGGAGTCCAGATGACAACTATCTTGTTGCCTGTGGCCCAGATGATTGTTCTGAGCTTTGGCTCTGGAATGTACAAGTAAGTGGTGACTAAGAGTAAAAAAAATCAAACTTAGTGGTCAGCCTACTGCTTTTGTTTCACTATTTAAATACATCAAGCATGCAGGAAGTAACTTCTACAAACTCGTCGTACAAAGGTGTGATTGTGTAAAGAAGAGAGACTGATGGTTTTTTCCCCTAATTTAAAAAACAGACAATGGCAGCCTAACAAATTCTGTACTCAGTTTGTACAGAACTGAAATTAGAGTTCAAGTCCAAGTGCCCAGGACTGTGCAGCCATTCTAGTGTATCTGGTTACTGATCCTTTCTGAGAAGGGATGGCGTAAATCCATAGGACCTTAGAGAGCTACTGAAGAGATGAACAGAGTAAATTAATGAAGAGAAACAGAGGTAAGAATTATCATCTAAGGGGAGCAATTGCTCATTGAAGATTTTGCTGAATAGCAGAAGTAAAAGATACAAGCTATTTTTACTTTATGTAAACCTCCCAGTGATCTTAGAGGAAGGTCCACAGAGGCTTAAATTTATGATTTTGGAACTTTGTCTTTCAGTCAGACACTAGGTTATTTAGCCATTTCTTCCATGAGTTTGAAAACCCTTTTCTGCTATTGGGGTGGTTTGGGTTTTTGTGGTGGGTTTTTTCTTTTTGGTTTCATTTTTTTAAAATGGGCGTTTGAGTTGATCGAAAAGCTTCCCCTACCACAGTTGTGGCTTATATAGTCTTTCTTTTGCTGTCTTGGACTCCAGACTAACTTAGTTTCCTAAAACAAAAAATGTTTCCTTTTTTTCACTGTTGGAATACTTTTCTTCTGTTTGATTGATTCAGTTGGCTCAGTGAAGAGCGCTAGAGCTGGCACAAGGGAATAGAGAGAAGTGCTTACTGTTCTGACAGTGGTAAGCCATTTATTGGCTCTCTGCCATGTGAAACACTAGGAGTATAAGCTAGGGATGAAGTTAAATTTTGGCACGGAGAGCTCCAGCTCAGGGAAGAAAATGTTCTAAATACTCTTGATACTCCCAACCTTTTACTAAAAGGTATTTTGTCATCTCCATTTTTCCTGTGATCTCCTTCTGCTTCCTTGCTTTCCATGTTTTGTTTGTTTTCATATTGTTCGTCTCTTATGTGTTCTTTCAACTTCTTTTAATTCCTCTGTTTACTCACAATCTTCCAGTTGTCTGACACACTGACTAGTCTATCTCCTGATTTGAGGGGCAAAAGAAATTGTCCAAAATCAAGTCTGGGGTCACTGGAGATGCTGAAGTAATTCTGCCTTTTTACTGAATTATTCATAAGTTTGTGTTGCTTTTTAATAAATGTGTCAAATGATGCACTTCCAAACAAACAGATAAAATTATCAATGCCTTTTGGGGAAAGGCTTCTGGTATAAGGCCTTGCTGCCTTTCTTTATTTTCCAGACAGGGGAGCTGAGGACAAAGATGAGCCAATCTCACGAAGACAGTTTAACAAGCGTGGCCTGGAATCCCGATGGGAAGCGTTTTGTAACAGGTGGTCAGCGTGGACAGTTCTATCAGTGTGTAAGTTCTCTGCATCTGTCCCATTGAAAACAAAGCAAGAAATGAAATTTTTGTCACAGTCAGATCTGAAGTTCATGTTTTTTCATGTGTGTGTACACTAAAGCTTCCTATCCTTTGTAATTCGAAGACGCCATACACTAATGCTAGTATTTCAGCAGCACTTCTGTTTTTATGTAGCAGTTAGAAGGGTCCAGGCATCTTTTGTAGAGGGATTCATATGGCTATAGGAGGGTTTGTGGGCTGGGAATTTTTTTTTTCTTAGCTGCTTTAGAAAATATGCTAATAAAAAAGTAGTGCCTTTGTCAACAAATGTTGTTTATTCCACAGAATTTTGACTATGTCTGTCTTAGTTTTTGCATGCTGTCTTTGCTTAGCGTAAACAGAAATATGAAACCCTTGTTACTTGACTAGTGTTTATTTTGGTCACCCATACTCTTGATTATTTGTCATCTGAATTCCTGCCCAGAATAATAGTGCAGTATGCAAACCTCACTCCCTGCAAAGGTGAGCTCCGTGGTGTGACATAGGTTGCACATATCACACACAAGAAAATAAGTGAGGAAAGGGATTCTCAGCTCTCCAGGACAGATACCTACAAAAGCCCTTGGTTAAGACAACCAAGTCCTAATTCATTAAGTCCTCTCTCTTATCTTTTACAGGGTGAGATTGCTTTCTGTAGCAGCTGTGTGAACAGAAGATGAAAAAGATACTTGTGTCACAACTCCTCAGAAATCTGAGACTAACAGTTATTATTATTTTTCTTTCTGATCAGGATTTAGACGGTAATCTCCTTGACTCCTGGGAAGGGGTGAGAGTACAATGCCTTTGGTGCTTGAGTGATGGGAAAACTGTTCTAGCGTCGGACACACACCAGCGAATTCGGGGTTATAACTTTGAGGATCTTACAGACAGGAACATGTAACTACCTTTTTCTTTGAATTCCGGGTTCTTAATGTCAGAGCAAGATTAAGGAAGGGTTTGTGGGGCAGGATTGGAAAGAAGTTATTAAAATGCTCTCAGTACTAGAAGAGGAGGAGAATACATGGGACAAGAATTAGTTCCAGTTGCTGCAAGAAGCAGTAGATCAAGTATTAGAAATAAATTCTGAAGCACTGTCAAAGCTTCCACAAGAAACCTACTCCATTTCTCTTAACAAGAGTTGTCTTCGCTTCTCAGTTTCTGGCATATTTTAGTAGATTCTGCCTTGAAGTTAGAAGTTGGATTTGAGGTCCCTTTTTGTCTTGGGGTTTCTCTTAAGTATAAGCAAACTGTTGCAGACCTGGCTTGTACTGACATAGAGACATACCTAATTTTGAATTCAGAACTGTCTTTCCTTGATAATATTGCAAAGACAGGACATGCCTTTTGTCTTGGTGTTGCATCATTGTTTGGTTAAGTGTACTCTTAACACTGATGTGTCTTACCATTTCAGAGTACAAGAAGATCACCCTATTATGTCGTTTACTATTTCAAAAAATGGCCGTTTAGCTTTGTTAAATGTAGCAACTCAGGTGAGTTGGTGATGATAAATGGAAATGTAAAGAAATCTGCTTGCAACAGCTACCAGTTCTTAAATATTTTTATGTAAATTGGAATGTTTGATATTAACCAGTTGTATTTCATGTAACATGAAGACTTTAATATTCATAAATACAGTGTGGCATTCTTTAAATATTTACTATTAAATGTGAGTATCTTGCTATTGCATTGAGAAGCCAGGTACAGCAAGAATTGTGTCATGTTAACATGTTCAGGGGCATGAGAATTAGATTTAATTTTAGTTCTATTTTTGGAGCTTTAAGTAAGAATAGAGTTTTCAAAATGGAAGCTTAATCTAGTAATCTGGTATATCTTCACACTCTTGATTGAGGAACAGTACTGAAGATGGTTGAAGTACTGTACTTTCATGTTTAATTTTTTTTAATGTTGCAAAAGAATGCAATGAATAATGTTTAATGATAAAATAAAATAACATCCTCTATACTTCTCATTCCCAGGGAGTACACTTGTGGGACTTACAAGACAGAGTTTTAGTGAGGAAGTATCAAGGCGTTACACAAGGATTTTATACAATTCACTCGTGTTTTGGAGGTCATAATGAAGATTTCATTGCCAGTGGCAGCGAAGGTAACATCATGGCCCTTTGTGCAGAAAACTGGAACACTGTATCCTTCCTATACCTTACTTTTATAATGTTGTTAGCAATATGATCTATAAAGGCAAGCAACTGGTTCATTAAATAAGCTTAGGGAGCATTGAGATTGTGGCCCACTTAAGAAATACTTGGGTGCTAGCAGAAATAATCTTTTGACAGGATGGTAGTAGTAGGAAGCATTAATGACTCGTGTTGCTCTTCTAAAGCCAAAGCATCTGCAGTTTTAATTAGAAGTGGGTGGGGTGTTCTTGAGGCTTTTTCTTCTTGTGGTATGATACTTAGGCTTATGGTTTGAATCAAAAGTACTTCTGGGGAGTAACAGCTTCATTTGCCTGTTGAAGATATAGGTGTGGTGAGGTTATTTTAATTTCAATAGAGTCATCATCTTAATTACGGACAGAGTAGTCTCAAATTAAGCATTTGTTGACATAGTCTGGCAGGGTTTCTTGGTGATCAAAGTCTTTGTGGTATGTTTTTATTCAACTGTCTGTGGCAAGAATAGAAATTAGTTAATGGTTTATATCTTGAATTGGTTCAGTTCTGTCACTGATGTAATGCCATCACCTCCCATGGAGGTCACTTAAAATTCAAGCCTATGCAGAGCTAAGAATTACACTTGGAATGTGTAAGCAATCACTGTTAATACTGTGCAACTCACAGCTGTTAGAAAGTAAGGTTGGCTGGGGTGTTTACTACTGTCCTCTTCTGGAAAGTACCAAATATGTCTAAAATAGAACCAAATTTCACCCTCTGACCAGACCCAGTGAAATATGATGACTGAAGGACAGCACCTCCAGTCCTCCAATCCAGTGTGCACCTGTTTTTGTCGTTGGACAAGGTTCTTGGTTTGAGACATAAGTACCCAAAAATTTGGGATTTGTGTTGAGCCATAGTGATGTGCACGTGTAGGTACTGCAGTGGCCCAGTCCTTTTTTCCCCAATTTATTATCTTCATTGTCTATAAACTACTGAGCAGTAGCTGAATCTATTTAAATTTGGACTGTCTGACGCTGTTGCCTCTTTGCACTGAACTGTTGCAATTGTGGCTACTGAGAAAGTCTATGTGTTTTTAAAAAGAGGCAAACAAAGCAAAAACAAGATTGCATTGTCAGAGCCTTTTTAAAAAAAGTAACAGATTTATTATATTATCATAACCTCTTAAACTTAAGATATGTTGTCAGCTAGGTGGGCTTTTTCCTAACACTTTCATCAGTAGGAAGAAAACGGAGGTCTCATTTCTGAGAGGGAAATTGACTGCTACCTTAATCCAGCTAACTTTTTTCCAAAACAAAATACAGGCATTCTGACAAGCACCAAAATACCAGTTTTTGTTTAGGCTTTGATTCTCCCAGAGAGCAGAGTCTTGCATGTCCAGTGTTTAAGCAGAGAGTGAATTGTGCTGTTTGAATAGCATGGATGTGTAGTCTCTTGAAATCCTAAGTGGAAAGTAAACAAAAGCAGAACATGTGCATCGATACAGGTATGTATAAAGGTGTTGTACTCAAATGAGCTGATTCAGTGGAAGACAATTGAATTATCACATGGTTTCATGATACTATTCTAGCAGGTAGGTCAGAGACCAAGTTTGTTTTGTAAGGGGTTGAGAGGAGGAATAGATGAAAATTGGTTTGTTTGCTAAGCCTCCAAAATGACATCTACATTTAAAGCTTTCAAATAGATTAAAATAGTTTTATTTGATATGCTAGACCTAAATACTAGGCTTTTGTGTAATACTAGTAATACATACTTGTTCAGTTTGTATAGCTCTGTTTGGAATACTCCAAAGACATTCCTAGAGAGATCAACCCACAGGCTTGTTAAAGGCTGCTAGTCTAGAGTTGAGGAAAGGAAGGGAGGAGGCGGAACCCACCAAACAAAAAAACCAAAACACCTTTAGTCATTTATTCTTAAATATGGTTGGTTATAAAGCAGTAACACTTCTCTAAAAATTGCAGTGGAGTGTCTCACTAGTTCACTATTTCTAGCATGTTGCTAGAAGTAATTAAAAGGGGATTGGACTAGATGATCTTTTGAGGTCCCTTCCAATCCCTAATATTCTGTGATTCTGTGAAAAGTTTCCTATCACAAAGTAAGATCTGTAGAGTTGTTTACTGCATCTACTGTAATATGTACAAATTCATATCTTTAAATACCAGACAAGACAGTAATAGCTCACAATTTGAGATATTAAGCTGCTTTGCTCTCCCTCATTTGCTCTGTACTTTCACTGGAATGCTTTAGGTCTTTAGTATCAAGGTGTATTTTGTAAACTGTAGAGCTGTGATCTTACCTAGTCTTCATCAACAGGTGGTGGTTGCAAATATTCTGCCTTAATACTCATGTCTTTATAATGCATGTACTAATCTGTAAATATGATTAAGAAAAAAAATAATTGCAAGACTTCCTTTTGAATAAGATTACAACTCTATATCTTTGAGTAGCTTGGTTTTGCTCTTTAGCCATGTATTGGCTTATTTGCATGGTATTTGAATGTTTTTCTTCAAATACCAAGCATAGTAGTAGACTTGCAAGTCTTAAAAGTGAACATGCCTCTTGGTGGAATAGCTTTACTTGTATTCTTTTGATCACTTTTAGAGCAACTTTGTTAGTGCTATTGCACATTCAACAGACAGGGGTTTTAGAGATGGATTTTGCAACAATCATGGGGTTTTTAGTTGTGGAAATGCTATTTGGTAGGCCAAACCGATCTGTACAGAACAATGTTTCTCACTATGTTTTTTTTTTTTTTTTTAAATGCATATTTTATTTAGATCACAAAGTATATATTTGGCACAAGCGTAGCGAGCTGCCAATTGCGGAGCTGACAGGGCACACGCGTACTGTTAATTGTGTGAGCTGGAACCCGCAGATTCCATCCATGATGGCCAGCGCCTCTGATGATGGCACTGTTAGAATATGGGGACCAGCGCCTTTCGTAGACAACCAGGATATTGAAGGTAAAAAACTGTGTGTGTGTGTGTGTGTGTGTGTGTGTGTGTGTGTGTTCTCTAATCACTAAAAGCTTACATCAAAGGCAGCTGGTTTAGTGGATTTTCTTTACCGTAAGTAGGATGGAATAATGCTCTTGGGTTAGAATAATTATTTTTACTAAAAATGAAGTTACTGTTTTTTTATGTATGGCTGTTGGCTTTTATCCAAGTTATTTATGTTTGTGGAATAAAAAGGAAACTAGTATTTCCAAAACGATACTAATGTTTCTGACATGGTCCTATAGAAAACTGGTGTCACTAAGACCCCAGAATTATTAACTTATTTATGTAGACTTAAAAAATCTTGCTTCCAGTGCTTGAGGTTTAATAACATACAGTGTTATTAAAATGTAAATAACGCATTCTGACCACACTGTAAATTGAATAATGGTATTATAATGCTTACAAAAGGAATCTCCAATGTCTGTAGAGAGTGAAATTTCCCACCAGAAAATCTGTACACAATTGATTGTTTCCAAACTGTCAGCAAGCATCTGTGTTCAGGAGGGAGAGACAATCCAATGTTTTTTGCTGCCAAAATCCACGCTTGTTCCCAACCCTTCTTAACCTCCCCCCAGAATTGTTAACGAGATGACCACCAGGGCAGTTGTTCTGCAGTTTATAAGTTCTGTCATTACACATTCAACTTTGTGGTAAAAGTTTACAGTACACATTAAAATAAAATACAGTATATCCCATTGCAACAGGACCTCCTGCATACTAGGTGTGGACAGGAGTTCAAGGGGAACCTGGACAAAGTTGTCATAAGAAATCCACTGGGTGCTACTAGTTAAGTAAACACCTCTAGTTCAGAACGTCCCTTAGGTGAAAATAGCCGAAAGTTGGAAGGCATTAGGGGAAAGAAGTACCTCTTCTACCAGCTCCTGTGCTTGCTGACTCAACTGCTTCTGGTCTTGGACTAGGTGGACCAGCCTGGCCAATCTCCTGTTTGTAACACCTTGAATGCACCCATAAGGACTCAGAGCCTATCCTCCAGCTGGTTTTGTTTGGGGTTTTTTTTCCTCCAGTTAGCTGCTTCCTCACTCTTTCTTAATTCCTCCAGAACATGAGCTAGTAAACACCATAAAAATCAAAGCAATAGAAAATGAATTTCTCACAGCACTGCTTCCACAAGAGGTGTAGGTGCACAGAATAATACCTAACAACGTAGGAATGTTAAATGGATGACAGAGAGCTTTGTAATTAGCACACTCCCCTGGAACTTGAATGCAAATATGTGTTACCTCTTTTGGAAGAGATGCTTTTTATGTGCCAACACTTAACATGCTAAATTAATCTCTAAATGAATATGAATAATGATACCTAAAATGAAGTATTTTTTAGCAATGGGATTTAGCTACAGTATAAGATCCACTATCTAATGCATGTTCAGTGAAACTTATGTAAATGCACTGTATTAATGACCTTATAATAGAAGTATTAACTCTTGGTAAGATCTTGAAGATGTGATTTCTTTCTCTATGTTTTTGTTTTTGCTCAGAGGAATGCAGTAGCATGGATAGTTGATGGCGAATTTGGAGCAGACGACTTCAGTTTAACTTAATTAGTCGTATTTTAAATGGCTTGGGATTTGGTGCAAACAAACATGATTGATAGCTGGACAGACATGCTCGTCATGAAAAAGAACCATTTCTGAAGCCCGGTTGGGGCCAAACATTTTCCACCTTGCTTCATAGTAACCAGTCGAGATGAAGCACGTCGTTAGAACGTTGTTGGACACCATGTTGAAATTACCCCCCCCATCGGTTGTGAAGAACTGTGCTACATTCAGGCTAACCATTGAACTCAGTATATATATTTTTCCCTCCTGCCTTTTTGTCTGGCAGGCTACTGTTCTTGTTGCTCTTCTGTGTAATGAAGTTTAAATGCTTGTTTGGAACACTTTATTTAACAGTTTAGAAGGCTTGATAGAAAGAGTGCTTTAGTCTGAAGAGTATACATTGGATAGGAAAGTACTTCCTTCTCTTGTTTCTCAAGTCTCTCTCCGCCTTACTTAGCTTGAGATCTTTGCAGCTTGGTTCATGGATTCTAGCCTTGCCCGTTGCGCAGTATATATAAATTGAGATGATAAACCAATGAACTATGTCAAAAGCACTCTCAGTATCACATTTGACAAAAAGTTTTGTACTTTTCACATAGCTCGTTGCCCTGCAAAGGGGTTAACAGCACAATTTTTTAAAAATAAATTATTTATAGGATTAAAATGACTTCATTTGTATACATTTGGAATTAAAACAATGCAAGAAGTGTCGTGAAACACGGTATCACTGATGCTTTTCCAGAGTGTCCTGAGACCCAATGAAATGGAGTGGTTGTAAGGAGCTTTGCATAGGCTATGAAGCTTGTTTTAGAAGGAGGAACACACTGTCCATCCTAACAGATAAACTGTATTATTTAGGAAATAAAAGCATTCAGAGTGCACCACCAGACTAAGATTTTAAGCACGACAAGGTCTTTTTGGTTTTTTAATTACATAAAAATATGCAACAATGCTGGTGTAAAAGGTAGAATATGCTTCAAGGAAGAATGTGTTGAAAGAGTCCTTTCTTCACAAAGCTAACATTTTGTAAAAGTAATTAACATACAAATCATAATTAAACACTTGTATTATGATGGAAATTTTTCTTTATTTGATAAACAAAGGTGTATAGATTTTCTTTTTGAGGAGAATATACTTCTAAGTTTGCAAATTTAAATGCCTCTCCCAGACCTTGTTGCAAGCTGGTGCTGTGAACATCTTGACACATCTAGGAACAGCTTCACTAATATCATGTGTTAAGAGAAAGACATAATTTAAGTATTTATTCTTTTTGACATAAACAGATGGCCTGACATCTCTGTGCTTCTGTGCTACACACGTTTGTTATGGGATGGCACTGAATTCCCTTTTGCTACCTTGTGTGGAAAGGTAGTGTTGGTACTGCTGTGAAGTAAAGAGGGAGCAGGGAAAGGCATGCCACCAAGAATTGATGTGAACAGAAGTGTGGACTTCATCCTTTAATGAGATAATAATCTAGTGTCCTTAGTAGTCATGTGTGGAAGAAGGGTGGGGGAAAGTTGGCTGGAGTTCATGGGAAGAGAAGTGTAGCCACTTTGATGAATGGGAATGTGGTGTTTAACATGAACAGTCCCTTTTTTCTTCCCCAGAAAAACAAAGTAAAGCTTAGCAGGTCAGATTTTATTTTTTTAATTTTTAGATTGCAGCCATCGGGTGATGGCTTCTTTTTTTTATTTTTTCTTGCCTTGTGTGTAAACTTTAATATGATTGAAGATTCAGATACTTAAGTTGAGACCAGCCCTGAATCTGACATACTCCTAATACCTCCAAAATGAAGTAGGAACTTAACATTCTTATTTTCAATCTAGCACATTTGTCTTTAAGGTGAATTTCTTTGATAGCAATTACTGTTCTACAGTATTGGGAATACATGTGTAAACTTAAGACTACAACTCAGTTCCTTCTTCCAGTAGCTAGTTCCAGAGGAAGCTGTTCATTTCTCTTCCAACTTCAGACAGTGTGAGATTAGTCAGTCTTGTTCCTGTGGCATCAGTGTTGCAGGGAAACAGACAACTTCCTAAAGTCAAATTTGAGTAAGCTGAATCTTTGGGGTTCAAATAAAATCGAATACCTAAATTGTCAACAGTGTTTTATATGTTCAAAACATGGTATAATTCATAAGCAGTGCCAGTATGTGAATCTTTGGAAGTTACCCTAGTATTGTGTTACTCTGGAACTTAAGTTTTTGAACAAAACATTATTTAGGGAGAGTAAGGAGAATAATTCTGGTTTTGATGTCTCTTAACAAGGTCTCATACAATGGTCTGGCACTATTTGCTTACCTCATACTCATGGGACTTCAGTGGGAACTTTAGGCAGGGGGTGAAGGCTGGATCAAATCTCAAGTTCAGATTTAAAGTCTCATACACCCTTCAACAGGCACTGTTAATGTGGTGGCTATATCTAAACACGATGAGACTCCAAGTGTACCTGGTACAAGCTGCGTGGGGGTGTGTATGGCCTGATGCCTACATTCCACTGCAATGCATTATCATTAGAAATTTAAACTTAGTACTTTTGCCAAAATACTGCCCCTTTCTTCTGGGGTTTCTCTTCTGGACTTGGTTTGTACCTCTAAAATACACTTCAGGTATTTAGAAGCAGAGTTAGGGAGATGTGCATGTTCTGGTATCTCCACTTGAGTTTCGTGGTGCAACTATGCAAGGTAAAGGAAAGCTCCACAGTGGTGGCACTGTTTGCAGAGTCTGTCAGTAACAGCATATTGCAGAGCTGTCTGCTTCTCGCAGGGGGCGAGCAGAGATGAGGGAAAGGTGAGAGTAATCTCCATTTTGCCACACTACGTGGTCCCCCAGTCAACTGACGTTATACATCTAGCAGTGACTACCACTCCAACCTGTAAAGAGGAACCTAAACTATTTCTAACATGTCACAGACTCACAATATGAATTGAAAAGTACCAATACTTTTTGTACACATACTATAAAATGAGACTATGGGTGGGGGGGGAACAAATGAGTTTGCTCATTTGCTACACGTTGATTTCCATGTGCTTAAAAATGTTCATAGGCTGGAGTCTAAGGCTGGAACAAGTGCACACCTGCAGTAAATCACTGTGTATCTAGTCAACAGACCTGTGGCTTTGGAGAGGAAAATACTGTAAGCCTGTACTCCTTTTGTAACTTCCTCTGGTCAGCTGTTGGCTTAAAATATTCACAGTAGCCCCAGGTTATTGTCAAGGCAGATCTTTTTTTTTAAAAAAAAAAAAATATGCTGAAGCATTTTATTATCTGAATGTTCCTTAGCTGTTCAGGTAAGTACAAGGCACAATGGAGCACAAAAGGGAAAATGCCAGATCTGTCCTTGTTTTGGGGGAAGGGGTAGTGGGGGGGAAATGACACCTTTGTTTTAAATTCCCTCTGTCTTTCTTAAAGTTCTCCAACTTTAAAGTTAACTTTTTTTTTTATGAATAGAGCAAAGATGCAAGCTAGAAATCTATCCAGATCTTGCCAGTTACCTCTGAACTTGGCTTCAAACAGGTAATGTTTAATAAAACTCAGTATGCTGTTGGGAGTTGGTGTCTAGTTAGATACTTTTACACTGATAAGTGATACTCCCACCCAAAATGAGTTTCCTTAGCAGGAAACCAGGACTTGTACAATTGGCCGTAGTTTGAGGGGAGATGTAGAGGTAGAGAAAGAGGAATGAACATAAAAAGCAGGATTTACTGACCAACAGACAAACTACTGTAACTCGAGGAGGAGGAAAAATGCACTTTCAATAGTTTGTCCATATTTTTAGCCACAAAAGATACTTGTAACTATTTTTTTTTTCCCCAAGACAACTCTTAAGAGGAACACCCATCCCATAAATGGCTAATCCTCCTTTTGACCTCATCCTGTATTTTCCACATTGGCTTAAGTCCATTTTCAGCTGCCATACTTAATTTTGAAAACTGCTAGTTTTAACAATGTTTAAGAAAAGAAAAAAAAATAAAAACTGACTCTGACACTTTTTTAAACAGGGTGGACTTAATTGAAGTGTGCAGTATTGAACTACTGCTGCAGTAGCTGCCTCTAGTTGTTGAAATAAACTGTAGACAAGTTTTCTGTCTATTAATCCAGATAATCTGGGTTCACTAAAGCGTCTGTGAGAGTGTTCCTCCCATCTGGTATGAATGTGCGTGTGCATGTGTTCCATGAACAGACAGAGAACCAAATGTTCTAGGTACTTGTCATGTTTTATTGCATACTTTAAGTTGTGTGTATGTGAAGTGTCCTTTGACCAGAAGGTTTTGGTTAATATCAGTATATTTTTATAAATTTGAAATTCATTGTGCCCCATCTTTTTTCTTAAACAGTTTTTTTTTTTCATTGTTAGGGTATATGTGCTAGATTTGAATCTAACATTTTTAGGCACAGATGGAAAAAGTTATTGGCTCCTTGAAAACTTATGGGACAAAATGGATCCTCAAAGCATGTATGTACTTACAAACCAAGCTGTAGAGATCAAGAAAAGAACTTTATTGTCGATCTCAAGATTTCTAAATTGTCAAGATTTATATGGAGTTGTGGTGGAACTAGTTAACACTTAGAGCTTTTGGTATGTAATGACTATTTGCTATGGACTGATATTAAATGTTTCAAAGGATTGCGTTCTTAAACTTTCTGGATTTTTGTTACTCTCCTCGGATTATATTAAGTAGTTAAAAATTTCTTTGCTATATTACATTAAAAACATAAGAACTTTGGGTCTCGTATTTATTTTCACTTGTTTTACTAATTATTTACAGAACACCGTTTTAACTTTTTTATTTTATAAATGTGTAGTATTTTAAACATATCTTTAAAAATTGTTCAATTGGAACTACATTAACTTCTGATTTGTTTTTATTAGGATTTTTAAAAACAAAAAGACGGACACTTTTTCCATGTTGGTGCACAGCACTTAACAGAGATGTTTGTATTCCCTTTCTTTCAATTCAATAAACAGAATAAATAACTGGAATGAATAGTTCTTAGTTTCCCTAACTTCACTTACCTGACTGACTTGAATGTTAATTTCTTGATCATTAATTATAGATTTCTTCCATATTTGTAGTATTTTATTTCCTTGCTAGGAAAATTAATTTGTGGCAGTTTAGCTGAAGATGAATTCACTTGGTGTTGTGTGGAGGCTTTACAGTTCTTGATGTTTAGCTCTAATCTACCTCACACTTGTGTTCTCACTGTACATTTAGCGCTCTACTTGCCTGTGTCCCATCCTGTGTTTATCTAACTTGTGGAATGTCTGGCTCCTTCAAGGCTCCATGAAAGCCTCGATTCCTTAATGCTGGAGCTTGCTTAAATACCAGACACTGGTTGCTTTATGTAATCAGTCGGTTTTGTGGGGTTGTTTGATATTTCATATTAAGAAGGTGCTCCTAAAGTATTTACAATCTCTTGCTTAGATTTCTCTTAAACTGGAGATCAGGAACCTCCAGACTTCTATCTGAAGCTGATCTAAGTGGCTTCTCTGCTGACAGGTCTTGAATACTTCTCAACTGTTGCTTTTGTTCCCTCCAGCAAATTCTTGTCCCTCTTCCATGTGCCTTAAAACAGAACCTCACCTTTGTCCTGCATTTTAGGCATTTGTATTCAACTCTAACTAATGCTCTGTTTAAATAAAGAGCTGTGCCTAAATTTGCCCCTCAAACCTTCTGCTGAAATACATTCAATTTTTTAATTCTTTTAGCTTCTGTATTGATTGGAAAAAGTCCTTAACTCCCTCTAGGAGCACCTCTGTATTAACCTTCCTCCTTCCCTTACCCTTTGAGCAGTGTTTACATCATCATGCCTTAAATGCAGGTGTCAACAGAAGAGGCATGCTTCATCCCTTTCTATGGGCTCCTCTGTGCTGCTTCCCTTGGGTACTAGTATTTGCAGGAGGGTTGTTAGATTGCAGACCTGCTTCAGCCATGAATTATCAGCACAGCAGATGAAGGAAGGTTTGGGGTTTTTTTTGCTGGGTTTGTTACTGTGTTTCATCTGCTGTCCTATGTCTGCCTTTGGTGAGAAGACGGCAAGAGAAACAGGTCTTGGGGTTCTATAGAACCGTGTGTGTGTGTGTGTGTGTGTATATATGTAAGAGTTAAAATGAGTGGTAATTTTTATTTGTTTTACATACTTCAGATTATTTAAAATAAATTACATGAAGGATGTGATGGTAGGTGAGCATTTCATAATATTTTGTTTAAATACAAACTCTGCCAGAGGTAGGGTACTTCTCCAGAGGGCCAGTTCCTGTTTTACTCTTACTTTACACCTTGGCTTACGCTTTCTGTGCTGCCTGATGCATCCCTCCGCTACTCTGCATGTGTTGCACATGCTTAGGCCATCTACTCGCTACAGAAAGGTGGCAGTCCTGGTTGTCTCCTCACTTTAAAAGGCCTGTGATGCTCTGAAGAGTAACCACTGATGTCCATGCCTCTAACGTTTCTGCCAAAGATAAGGCGGTTAACGTACTGATAACTGCATGGTGGTCAATATAGCCCAAATACTGCTACCTCCAATCCCATCACTACCCTGGCTGTAGAGGCAAAAATGGTCTTTTCTTAGCACTTGTACAAAATCCCAGAGAGTTTCTTGTGAGAAAAATAAAGAATAAAGCTAGGCCAGTACTGAATAGAAAAAGATTTGCTCTGGTGGGCTTATCAGGGTTTCAAGTTGATTTGTTAACCTTCATGTAGAGCTGTTCTTAGGACTACTGGTTATATTATTAATCTTACTGATTTACTATGTTGCATAATACAGAACTATTTTAGAAAAAAAACCAGTTACTTTTCATAGTAAGTGATAAATTTTACCAGTTCCATTAGGGAATTGGTCTACCCTATCTAATGTCGTCACTGTAATTCTGAGGTGCTAGTAGTTAGAAATCACTGAAGACAATGTATCTTACATTTTCATTAATAACAAAGCTCCTATCTCAAAATCATGTCTTTAGAATAAAACATAAAACTGCTAGTTTAAGTGGTGGACTTACAGATTAATGATCACATTTCTCAGTGTGAAATGTCATTAATGAAATTTATCTACTGTTAGTGCTACAGCAAGGACTTAATTCAAGTAGTTTATTAACACTGCCCTTATCTTCTAATAGATAAAACCCAACATGTGTAGTATTTTTTCACATACAAAGAAGATAACTTAATTGCTGCCTACCATGTAAGCTGCTACAAAAGTTAGTTTCTTCTCTTAAAATTTGATTTGCTCTCCTTTTTCCAGACCTACATCCTCTCTGGGTTTCAGCTTTTAGAGACAGTACTTTCTGTAGTTTGGGTTTTTTTGGTGTCAAGTAGTCAGTGGCATTCAGCTGTGGTAGCTATTTCTTTTTTTTTTTTTTTAATGAGTGTAATTTTCAGCAGTTTTCATCATAAACTTAAAGCCAAACTTCTCCTAGAACAAACATTGAACACAAGGTATCTAGAGAAATCGAGCTTCAGTATTGTCTTTTAACTGTTAGCCATGAAAACACTCTGCTAATTACAGCTATACACCAAGGAATAATACTTAAGGAAAAGATCATAAGTATTGGGACTTAATCACAGAACTGTATTTTTGACGTGTTTCACTTGATGTGTTTGTTTCAAAAAAACCTGTTTCTATGTACATATAAAAAATTTAAAGAAAGTGAGGTTACAAACTCAGGTTTATATATTTATCACTGATGCAAGAGCCATACAAAAAGAACTTAGTTTTCTGATGTCTTTAGAGCAGAGTTACATCAGAATTGGGATAACTGGGTGAGGGTTTACCAGACCGCCTCCCTGAGCTAGTCATAGTCTGGATTCACCTCACTGGATACAGAAACAGCAGGTTCATGGAGCAGTGACTCTGTAACCAACTCCAACCCTGCAGCAATATGATGTTTACTTTGTATGGAGGTCTAGGATGTATTTCAATGACAAAATGGGAGTTGAAAGGAAAAAGCAAGTATTAATCATGTTTCTTATTTATCTGTTTTTCACTCTTACACACAAGTGTCACTTTCACCAAAGGGACCTTAGTCCATCCACACACAAGACTTCATAGAGGTTGTTGGAGGGAGGGAATAGAAAGGGAGAATAGCATAACTTTTATTCCATTGCTTTTCAGCCGGAAAAAAACAGACACAAAGATGCAAGCTGTCCTACTGATCAAAGTGCTGCTTCAAACTAAGCTCTAATAGGGCAGCTTGACAGCCAGAGGCACATCCTGACACCTTTCAGTAAGAAGCAGACATCAGAGCTGCACTTAAAATTTGTTCTGGAACTACCACTGTTACCAGCCCATGCTGCTGAAATGAGTTTCCCTTGTCACCATTTAATTCCATGAGATCAGTTCTGTAAGCAAGGATTTCATCCTACAGAAGCAGCAGCTCCAGCAGTTTGGGTTGTAAAGGAACAAAAACAACTGCTACACAAATCCAATGTCTTTTGAAAATATTTTATGTTAAAAATACAGAAAAATATTTCTTGTTCAAAGAGGAAAAATATACTGCATGATGACACTAGGTGTGTTCAGAAGGTGTCTGTGGCTCCACAACCAGTCACTGGAGTGATGACCCAATTTGGCAGCTAATGGTTCTTTTTCAACTTCTCAATCATTTATCAAAGCCAGAATCATACTGTGACAAAACAGAAAACATTATACCAGTGGATTACTGAAGCATGTGCAAGTAGGAACAGCTATAGCTTTCATGAGAGAACTGCATTTGATTCTGAAACAGAAAGTCAGGGCAACTATGCTATGTGCTTTGCTTATGAAGACAAGGACTGCAGAAGTAATACTGCAGTAGAAGGGCAGTATTTCTTCCATCTGTAGTAAGTGGCCTCATCACAGAACTCATCCCCTTGTAACTTTGCCAGATCAACTTTATTTTCTAAAACAGAACTTGTAAAATAAACTTGGCCCCCAAGCTGATTTCCATTCTACATGGGCCACTTTCTCTAGGTGCTAAAATCATGTAACTCTCTATACTGTACTTATAGTGGGTTTGAGATTAAGGAGCAGTCTTTTGAGTTTCCAAACAGCGTTTGATCAGAAAGAATAAAGGCACATAATAAGCCTGGAAATAGTTGTCAAAATATATTATTGAGGCTTAGCAGGATGCAAAAAGATAAGACACTTACGAATACCAGCAATTACATTAGCAGAATAGAGAAGATAAAAATAGCTGGCAGACAATTCCTTTGTTCCTTGGGAGCAATTTTTGAAACTAACCTGTAAAGGTACATGAAGAAACACAGCAGATGAAAGCCTAGTTTAATCATGGCTTCCTTCATGTGTGATTTCAGTTGTCCTCGGTTATGGATCTCTGTGGGATCAAACACCCCCATGTTTCCACTTGGCACCATAATGTACCTGAAAGTTTAAGAGAAAAAAAGAAAACAACAGAAGTATAGTCATCAAAATATGAGGGGAGTGTCAGGGGAAGGGGAGGAGGAGAGCTTGCACAGAAGCGACTTTCATCTAAAGAGCTGTTTCACAATTCAAGATAAGGGAGCTCTTCTTTAATTCTTTTTCAGTATATTGCACATATCTCTGCCACTACAACCCACAAAGAAAGAGTAAGAGGACAAGAAGTACTAAAAGCATCAGCCCAGCTTCTCATACATAAATGGGAGAGTTTCCAGGCAATAGCTGATTTCCATTTATTTTAATTGTTGTACGTGGTTACTTGGTGTTACAAAGTAAATGTAAACCCATAGTGGAAAGATGCATTAGATGAAAGGAACTGGAAAATAATTAATTTAGCTAAGAATTAGAGATTTATTTACAAAAAAACCCGCACACATAGATAATCACAAACTCCAGTGGTCAAAATCAGATGGCATAAGACAAAACAAAGGATCTGTGTATTATTCCCATCTTTGTCACGACCATCCTGTGTTATCTCAGCAGAGACACTGAGGCTGATGGGATGAGAGATTGGGCAGAACTGAAGAAGTGAAGTACTGCTGTCCAAAACCACATTAAGAACAAAAGTTGAGTGAAACAGAGGGAAATGTAAGAAAAAGGGAGAATAAAACCAGGAAAACAAATGTTTATGTCCTGTGAAAATTCAACAAGCAGCATGTTCTTTTGTCACAAGCATTTCTCAGGAGAGCACATGCAAGCACATGAAGTTCTCACACCAGCTGAGCTTAGTCTAGAACAGTATTATTATTTCACTTAAATGTCACACAGGCTCTACCTCCCTAGAATAATACTCTTTCTACACAGGAATTTAATTCCTGCTTTTACACCTGGAGAAAAAGCAAGATCTCAGAACAGAACACACTTTTATTTTCTTTATATACTCCAAGAACGGCACCACCTGTACTCCAACAGGTGCTCTCCCACCTCTAACAACATTCACTTCAATAACAGGAGGGGAAGAAAGGGAACAAGAAAGAAAGATGTTTTCTAGCAGCAGCAGAAGACCCCCCCCCCAAAAAAAAAAAAAATTAAGACCACAGTATTTGTCTTTCTTTCACAGAGACATTTAAAAACACTGCAGCATATTTGATTAATAATAAAGAAAAATGCATCCCATTAAAAACAGTTCATGTGAAATAACTGCAATTTGAAAGCCTCTTTGAAATGTGAAGTTTTAAGTGATTAGTCTGCTTTTAGTAGTATAACAAAAAATATTCCCCATTTACTGGAAACTTATTCCAAGAAAATGCATTACAAGGAAGGACACAAGTTTCCTGTACCAGTTTATACTAGAAATAGAGCTAGAGTGCATAGTTTTCTTGTATCTCTAGGATTTACTAATTTTGCTTTTTAAGAAGAGTTCTAACAGGTAAATGATGCAACGTAATTAAAGCTTGTGGAACTTGGGAGGTAGTTTTTCCAAGAGGCTCACAAGCTAGTACAGCTTATATTACACAACTAAGGAACTGTAGTCAAGGACACAGCAATGCTAGATGCTGACAAACACAACTCAAGCCAGTTGTCATACCCTGAACAGCAAAAAACTTCTGCAGCAAAACCACACAGAACAAGAAAACTGTCACCTTTAATGAACATACACATTAGTGCCTCCAGAATCTCCACTCAGAGGAAGCTGCTGCCACAGCGACAGGACATTTCCCTCTAGACTACAGAATTTTGTAAGGGATGTGGAAGTCTTGGGCAGAATTTTCACTGTATTTTAAAGAGGTTTTGGGGTTTTTTTTACTCCTTCAGTTTTAAGAGGGGTAAGATCTACTTAAAGACATGCCAAGAATCATATTATTCTGACCTATTGTCTCAAGCATGTCTATATAACAAAGAATCACAGAATCACAGAATGTTGGG
>NW_010340859.1:5534-6854 GCF_000700745.2 Antrostomus carolinensis | reverse complement strand
CCAGCCGGTCCCGATGTCCCCCGAGGTCGTGTCTCCTCACACAAGCCCACCTCGCTGTCCCCCAGGTTGTTCTGTGCTTGCACAAGCCCACCCTGATGTCCCTCGTTTCTCCCACCCTCATGTCCCCCAGCTTCTTCTGCACATGTACAAGCCAACTCCAATGTCCCTGAGGTTGTTCTGCACTTGCCCAAGCCCACCCTAATGTCCTCCAGGTTGTTCTGCACTTACCCCCAAGCCCACCCTGATGTCCCTGGGCTCTTGTGCACTTGCACAAACTCACTCTGATGTCCCTCAAGATGTTGTGTGCTTGCACAAGCCCACCCCACTGTCCCTGGTTTCTCCCACCCTGATGTCCCCCATGTTCTTCTGCACTTGCACAAGCCCACCCTGATGTCCTACAGGTTGTTGTGCTCAAACCCACCCTGATGTCCTTCAGGTTGTTCTGCACTTGCACAGGCCCACCCTGATGTCCTCCAGGTTATTGTGCACTCGCCCAAGCTCATCCTGTGTCCCTGGGTTCGTGTGCACTCACACAAGCCCACCCAGATGTCCCCTCGTGTGATGCCCAAGCGATGTGCATCTGCTGCAGGGACAAGCACTAGATGGCAGCCGGGACATGATGTCCACGGAGTCATAAATTAATTCAGATGTTTTTTTCCTTCCACTCAAGAGACGAAACCTTTGTGAAACATCATCCCAGCCGTTGGTGGTTGTGGGTGACCTTGTGTGTGCAGAGACGTGTCCTGTCAGCTTTTTTCCCTGATCTCCAGCCCTGCAGGCTCCATCCCTGGAGAAGTAGATGCTTTTTAGAAAATAAATCCTCAGCAAGTTGCTACAGAAAAGGCCACAAAGGAGCTTTTATTTATAGAATCACAGAATCACAGACTGGTGGGGGTTGGAAGGGATCTCTGGAGATCATCTAGTCCAACCCCCCTGACAAAGCAGGTCCATCTAGAGCAGGTTGCACAGGAAAGTGTCCAGGTGGGTTTGGAACATCTCCAGAGATGGAGACTCCACACCCTCTCTGGTTGTGGTTTAGACCCAAATATCATCAAATGTTTTGTCATTGCTTTTGCAAAATCAGGTGGGAAGGTCCCAAAGCTTCGGGTCGTCAGGAGGTCCATGTGTTTGGGGACTTCCACATATTTACTGTTGGGTTTTTTTGGAATTTTGGTGAGTTTCTTCACAGTTTTGGAACAAAACCTGGACTCTGCTGTTTAACAGGAGCAACAGCTGAGTCCCAGAGTGGGCACTTTTGGAACTATGAAAGCTCAGTGTCCAGGGTTCTCTAGAGGTCCCCAGGACATGGTGCCAGTTCCT
>NW_010340859.1:0-5505 GCF_000700745.2 Antrostomus carolinensis | reverse complement strand
AGATCTGGCCCACCAGCCAACCCCAGCCGCTCGCTCACTCCCCACCCAGGGGATAGGGGACAGAATTGGGGGTAAGGAGACTTGTAAAGTGAGATAAGAACAATTTAATAATTGGAATTAAATAATTTTTAAAATAATACTGATATTAAAATAATAATGATAATAATAATAGTAATAAACATGCCAATGAGTGACACCCAGTGCCATTGCTCACCACCCGCCCACCAAGCCCGGCTCGTTCCCAGATCACGATCCCGGAGGAGCCACAATCCTGACCCAAAACAGCAGTCCCGGGAGAGCCAGAGCCCGAGCGAAAGCCAGAGAGAGCAAGAGAGGAAGAGCCCCTCATGGATCTCCTGCCCATGGGGGACAGGAGATGGAACAGCCCCTTGGCAGAGCCCAATGCCCATGGTTCTGAGTCATTGCAATATTCCTCACCCCCATAGATCTTGCGCTTGTAAACTAGCAAAACGCGAAGTCCTTCAACTTCCAGCGACAATTGAAAACATCAGGATGTTCTCAACGTTTCTCTCCTACCAAATCCCAGCTGAACCCAACCCCTGGCGCTGATCTGGCTGCTGGAAAGAACCCAGCTCTGTAAGACCCCTCTGATATCTGCCTGTGAGTGATGAACTGAGTATCCTGTGTGTGCTCAGGGTGATGGGTAAGTTGGGAAACCAAACTGCTCAGAGATGTCAATACCTGATTGTCCCTCCTGGAAGCAGCATCACCAGGGTCTCTGCTTGGTTTCCACCACTGTATTTTTTGCCAAGCATGTAAGGACTTTGCATCTTTGCAGCCTCAATGCCAACAATTGATTTGGATTTGGTGGCCAATGGGTTAATAAAGTCACGAGTGGAAGACATGGACTACTTTTCCTCTTGTTCTGCTGCCTTGTCCATGTTCAGCAAAGTGTTTCATTAACTAACAATGTTGAGCTGTTTGGTCCAGCTCTGGAGAAGCATTTTAATAAAGTTAGGGATGTAAATAAGGTTCTGGAGCCAAGCAAAGCTCAGTCTTGGTTGTCTTCAAGCCTTGTCCTTCACAGTTCATAGTGTAACAAATCTAATGGTTACCAAACAGCCCACCCCTAGTGAACCCAACTTTCCTCTCATGGGCCCCAAAGCCTCTTCCAAAGCTGAGGGCAGGCTGTTGAAGAACTATCTTTGCTTGCAAATCCAGCAGTGAGGATATCACAAGAGTTTGTGGAGGTGCAATGTAGCGTGACCCTTCTTGTCACCCACAGAAAACATATGAACCTCATCATCTCATCCCTCCATCGTCATCTTTCCCAGGAAGGAGCCACTCCGAGGTGCTTCAACCACCTTTTCTCAGTCTCAAAGTGACTGATGACAAAATGGGTCCCTCCTCCTGCCTGAAGGCTTTGTTCCAAGCCGGGAATAGATTCCCATGCCACACAAGACATGCCATTATCACCCTGAAACAATGCCAAGCAGAGAAGGAGAAAGCCAGAAAACTTTCCAGGAGATATTCCCAGAGCTAGCCACCCTGTCCAGTTTCACTGCCAACTCCCAGTTGCTCTGGCTGCCATCCAGCCACTGGTTTGGCTGCTCTTTTCTGTGCTGGATTTCAGTGCCCAGGAGCCTCTCTTGCTAAAAGAGCCCTCAGGTCTCCAAAAAAGCTACATCCAGAGGATGGTGAAGTCACCTCTCTGTATTTTGTATAGCAAGCTTAGCAAATGCAGGTCCTTCAGCTCCTTCATGCAAAGCTCTAACCTTCAAGTGATTTTTTTGGGGACTCTGCTGCGCAGAATCACAGACTGGTGGGGGTTGGAAGGGTCCTCGTGGGATCATCCAGTCAAACCCTGCTGACAAAGCAGGTTCCCTACCCCAGGTTGCACAGGAAAGTGTCCAGGTGGGTTTGAACATCTCCAGAGATGGAGACTCCACACCCTCTCTGGGCAGCCTGTCCCAGGGCTCTGGCACCCTCACAGGAAAGAGGTTTTTCCTTAAGTTTGTCTGGAACTTCCACTGTTCCAGTTTGTGCCCATTGCCCCTTGTCCTGTCACTGGGCACCACCGAGAAGAGCCTGACCCCATCCATTGACCCCTCATTTCAGATATTTATAGACATTGATCAGATCCCCTCTCAGGCTGCTCTTCTCCAGGCTGAACAGTCCCAGCTCTGTCAGCCTCTCCTCATAAGGCAGATGCTCCAGGCCCCTCGTCATCTTTGTGGCCTCCGCTGGACTCTCTCCAGAAGATCCCTGTCCCTCGTATTTTAATCCCCTCTTGAAGTAGGAGCACAAGTAGTTGCAGAGACATGATAGCCATGCTGCTGGAGCTGCACACAGAGAAGTATGATGTCTTGGTGGGACTGATTTTGGGTTCAGTCTCTGTGTGGCTTTGGGCAATCTTTTTTTGAGGGGGTCTAAAATGGGAACAAATATTCCTTTCTGTGCAGAATCTGGATTTCTTGAGGTAATGTTGCATCTTATTGAGGTTTGAGTGTGCAAATATCCTGAAGTCAACTGGTCTTTGTGCATGTGGTCATTACTCTGGGTAAATCATAGAGTCATAGAATGGTTTGGGTTGGAAGGGACCTTAAAGCTCATCCAGTTCCAACCCTCCTGCCATCAGCAGGGACACCTTCCACTAGGCCAGGCTGCTCAAAGCCTCATCCAGCCTGGCCTTGAACACTTCCAGGGAAGAGCATCCACAGCTTCTCTGGGCATATGGCTGTTGAAATATCTGTCTTTGCTATTCACGGAGGAGATGGTGCTTTGGATCAGGACATGGCAGTCAGCAGGTGCCAGTGTTAAGAGCATAATTCCTTCCTAGGTGGGGACGTGTTGTGGTATCTATCCACACAAGAGTTTGTAATTAGAGGTTACAAAGTGCATCCTTTAAATATATGATTTGGATCCAAATAGGATTGCTAAATCCCTGCAGATCGCATTCCTCAAAGCCTTATAAATACAGGTTACTTCCTTCCTCTTGCAGTGTCTCAGAAGCTTTATGGTGGAGCTCCACAATGACAACCAAAGCCATGAAGATACTCTTCCTGCTTCTTCTTCTTCTCCCCTCAGTGTCCCAGGCTGCTACAGGTAAGTGTAAATGCAACTAAGGGGCATTTTTGTGTTTGGGAAACCAGGAACGATTCTGTAAATGATGGGGAATGAACTTGTGACACATGAGTAGCTGGTGTGGTACCTGGTGTTGAACCTGCCTGGCTTTGAGGGGTCAAACTCCAGTTACCCAATTCCAATGCTGAGGAGAGAGAGCACCAGAGTTTGCAGAAGTCATGGATGCTTTCAGACATCGCAGCAAACCTCAACAGGGGGTTGATGATCTCCTGGATATACCACTTGTGGTATTGGCAGATGGAGCTGTTGAGAACATGGGGACAAGCTTTCTTCACACATGCAAATCCAAAGAAAGATGTTTACAGGCTCTTTTTCTCCATTACAGTGTCAGACACCGTGACCTGTCGGAAGACCAAGGGCAAGTGTTCATTTTTTTTCTGTGTCCCTTTTTTAAGAGAGCCACCGGTACCTGCTACAATGGTCTGGCAAAGTGCTGCAGGTCCTTATGGTGACCCTCCAAGGTCCATGCAGGGGCTGGTAGTGTTGGCAGCATCATCAGCAGCGTCAGCAGTAGCGTGCTTTTGTCCTTCTTTACACAGGTATGTGTTGGGTTTGGTGCTGTCTTTCCTCAGAGCTGGTGGAAGTTACTTCTGCATGTGGCCATGTGTCTGCTCTTCACTCATGGATCTCCACCTGGGAAATCAATGTGTGGCATCTCCTCATCCACTGGACCCTGTCCCTCCACTCTCACCAAGGCAGGGTTGAACTGGTAGCCTGAATCTGAGCAGCTCCTCGCTTCTGCCTGACAAGGGTGGTTTGAGGTGGGACTCAGGCAGATTTCCTCCTTGTGTTGGGGGAGAATGTGGTGTGTCTCATGTGATGCTGAAATACCACAGCAGACCTCACCCATCCCATATGCTCTCCTGTGGTAGCCACTCATGGAGCCCTGATGGCCTCAGTTGCCACCCTGGTGTCCCAAAGGGAGAGGACAAGGCTGATTTCCAACCACTGAAGAAGTTTAGTTGGGAAAGGGCTTCCTGTTAGGGCCCTGCTGCTTCACCTTGGTTGAGACCATGGAGGGGTGAGGTGTGGAGGGCTGGTGCAAGGCAAGAAGGCTCAAACCTGACAGTGCAGCCCCCTGAGACCTTCCTCCAGCTCTTGGACTTCTGCCTTGCTCTTTCCACCCACCACATGCCAAAGGGATGGGGGGCAGGGACATGACTGCTTTCTCTCCTCACATCTCTCCCACCTTGTCCCTGCCTGTGATTTGTCTCTCTGTCTTCATCCTCACCAGCCAGATCCTACATGGTAAGGTCCCAGCTCCTCTGGCCAGACCTTCTCCCTCCCCTGGAGCACTGAATTGCTCCTGACAATGTAATATTGAGACATATCTTGGTTAATGTCTGTTCACTTGCCCACCTTCTCCATGCAGGATGTCTGTCTTTCCTGAACAGGTGGGTAAATGTGAAGTATAACCTCCATTCTCCCATCTTCCCTGTAGGACCTCTTTTCTCTTCCATAAGACTCTTTATTTCCCATATCCCCTTATAATAACCTCAAGATAAGATCTTTTATCTTCCACCTTCCCCATCCTGTATCCTCAGAAGATACTGTCCTGGCTCGGCCATCTATCCAGCCTCTCAGAGGACATCTGGCTGATTCAGAGCCTGTTCTGGAGGAGAGGTCTGATCAACTCTCATTTGATGTCTATCATGGCACAGCAAGGGCTGGAAACTGAAGTCTTCAGGGTTGTTCTGCTGTTCTCTAGTGAAATATCTCAGCCTTCCAGTATTGAGATCTGTGCTTTTTTTGTCTTCTCTAACATGTATTTGTTGTGTCCACAGAGACTGTGATTCTCAAACTATTTGAGTTGTGTAGATATCTAATAAAGCATGAGTAATAACACAACATGCTTTAAATAGTTCATTGGTGAGGTAGATTTTGATCCCTCTGGTTTTGAGGTGTGGAGCTTAAGTCCTGTAGATCTTATATCCAGCCACATCTCATCAATAGGCATCTCCAAAACCTGGGCAAAGCTTTCTAGCTCATCTACCTGAGCTCAACTCAAGAAGAGGTTTGATTAACTCCACAATCAGGGAGCTCAGATTTATTCAGCCCAGGAAGATGGCTTTAAAAAACACCTCAAGACATCTGTGCTGTTGGTGTAACAGCTTCTCCAGGCACAGCTAGTCCTGCAAGTGCACTGCAGCTGAAATTATTGCATAGCATGTTTCCACTGCCAAAGAAAAAAATTACTAATAATCAAGCTCTCCAAGCCCAAAGGTGCTATTTGAACCTTAATCATCTAATGATTTGAAAGTCCTTTGTACTTGTGAACTGAGGCTTGCACCACCCGTGGGAGGTAGCCAAGCAAACAAGAGGTACCTGCTGTTGTAATTAAGACAGGCTTTTCCACCCAGGATTAATTTTAACCCTTTAAAAAAAAAGTTCAGGAGTAAG
>NW_010340858.1:1140-13073 GCF_000700745.2 Antrostomus carolinensis | reverse complement strand
TAATAATAATAATAATAATAATAATACACAACCACACACGGGTTGTGTGATGCTGCATAGAAAATTTTTAATTGATTACAGTGCTACATAGCTAAGATTAAACTAGTGGGATCAGTATTTATGGCAATTATAATATCATAAAATAACAGAAAAAAAAAGTTATTAAATACCTTTACGTATTTTCTCCTTTCTACGTAATGTGCTGAAAAGTATAAATATTTGGATCTCCTTGTTGCCAAAACAAAAGAAGAAAAAAATCCGAGGATGCTAAATAATTTCCTTTAATTTTTCTTGATTGTATATAAACAAACACACCCTGTATATTATCTTTCAAATTACATACTTCTTAGGGCTGTAACAGGAAATAGAAAAATGCAATACAAAAGTATTTGAAAGAATAATCTCTTCCTGGTGCATAGAGAAGAAAAAGGCTTATTCATCCAATAAAATTAGCCAATAATTAATATTTTCAGGCTTATTTTTAGTAGGTATATTTGATTCACTACGAACAAAAAATATTATATATGTACAATGGCAAAAATATTTTGTGGGTATATATATATTTTGATATAATATTTAGTTCCTCTGGTTCTTTTGTGTGTGTGTGTGTATATATCTAAGCTCTTAGCAAAAGTCTGAGAATCATTACTCCGCTATCACAAAAGGAAAAACTGACAGGAGATGAAATGCTTTACTAAAAATCTAGTGATAACCTATGATCATATTCCTGCTTTTGAAAGAACCCAGGACTTCTGGTCTGCTAACTTGCTAGAGTTGTTAGCAGTGACTCCTCCTGTAAAATATAAAAGATCCATGAACTATGTGGACTGTTTGATATAGAGGAACACATTTTCCAAGTGTCTAGCTCATTTCTTAAATAGCAAGTTTAGTTGTAAAATTGAAAAGAAATTGTATATTAATAATTGTATTCAATGTCTGTCAAGATTCAGTGTACAATTTATGAGACTTTCTTCTCTAAGAACCATTCCAGTTAATAAACACTTTTCATCTTAAGAAATAAATACATGGGCCATGACACCCTGAGCTAAGCAGAAAAGGAGCTCTTCAATAGAGACCTGAAATGTAATTATAGATTGGCACATTGAGAAAGATGCCAGCCACAATACACAATGGCTCTGAGTTATACTTCTTGCCTAAAAGAAAGGATATTCTTCCTAAACATCAAATACCAATGGACAGTGAGTTAAGTCAGAAAAAAATTTGCTATTGTGAATATAGTCAGCTTCAAGTCACCTTTGATAGTTTATCTTCAAGAGGGATTTAAGTATGCCTAATATGCTGATCCTCTCCACTGAAATAAACCAGACAAAGAAGCAAAAAAAGAACACCACAACCTTTACAAGTTGTAAAAATGTACTTAAATGTTTAGTCCTAGAAATTATGAATTGTGGTAATGAATCAGATATTTAAATAAAGTAGATTATTCTTTCAAATGCTGAACTACATTTTGTATATCATTCTTTGCAAACTTAACTAAGATTAAATCTTGCCATTTAGTTATTGGTTAATGCAAGCATGCCAGGAACCCAAAATACAGACAACTAGTGTGGTTTAGAATGCTAGTGAATTAATAGTTCATTCATAAAAAACTATCAATATTACTGCATATTGGTCCAATTTCAGTAAATCTTTACTAAAAAGATAGTTTTATCTAAAGTTAATCATGTCTTTGTCCCATTCCTTTTTCTGTAGGCATAGGATTTGTTTTTTTTAGGAAGAAACCTACAAGTTGTTTCCAAACTTGGAATTGTGAAAGTCATGGAGTGTACCTCAATCTGTCTGTAAAACTGAGGTATTTCTATCCTCTGTCCTCTCCACCACCAGGACCTAATCACCCTCCTCATTTTTAAATGCAGGTGGTACTCAGTATGCACAGCATGAAGCTTCATGTATATTTGTCCTTACATTTGTGGCAGCATGGTCGGAGAAGTATTAGATATGGCTTATTCCCATCAAAGTTAAATTTCTAAACTGCTGAAGTCAGAGGAAAATCCAGACAGTAGCCAGATGAAGAGGAAGTTTATTTTCTGATCTCTAACAGGTATGTAGCTTAAAGGCAAAATAACTGAGAAAACCAGGACAAACAACACTATGCTATCACCCTCCACTGCCCATTAAGAAAATAAAGGATTTGATAAGAGAAGGTATAAGAGATGAGGATTTCTCAGAACCTGGAAAGCTGGGGTTTAATACTGGTCTAAAGAAGATAAACTGGTTGACAATACTCCAGATAATTCCCTGCAATCTATTCAAGTTTCTGTGAAAGATAAGAAGTTATTTGGCTTCGATTGTTACTTAATTCAAATATTGTGGAGAAAGACTTCCCAAAGATGCATATGAAGATTTGGTGAGGACTCTGGTCTTCAAATCAATCTGGTGATGAAGGTAGATTTTTTAAAACCAACTTGATACTAAAAATCAAGTTTATATCTTCTGTACTGTCTTTCATTTCTGTTTTTAAGCCAGCTACAAATGATAATGAGTAAGCTGCAGAGGATGATTGGTATGCATTAAAACAGAGTAAAATATATAGCAAAACTGTGATGAAACTGCTCTTATCAGTTAAATATCTCGATACTGGGTGCAATATGTTGTTTTGAGTCACTTCTGTGACATAAGGTGGCGGTAGTGAATCTTTTTGACAGGACATTATTAAGATTAACTTCATTTCAGATACCGTGTTTTCTGAATTTTTAATGGTCTGCTTTGGAAATGAGCTAATGGGCCCTTTTCCTTTCTATAGAGCATATTTTATTTAAAATTTCCTTTGCATATACAAAAGTGAGGAGTCTGATTAAATATGCATGCAGCAGAAGCTAGAAATAAAGAATTCAAAGGACAACCATAGGGAGATTTGATTGGGCTAAGCACTTCACAAGCATTTCTGTAGGGTACAGTAGGTACTCTTTTGCATCAGAAAAGTTTGTGACTAGGATATAATGACTTTTTATTCCCCATGAAACTCTCTCTCTTTTTGTCTTAGTAACTTTTTTCTTATATGACTAATGATATCATTCAAATGAAAGCCATGACTGTTTCACTCAATAAGTTACAAAAAAGAATAGTATTTCAAGCTTTGAAATATTAACAGACTAAAGGAAAAGAAGATATAAGAAAAAGTATATGACCACTTTGCTCTCTTCAGTGACCAAATAACCATCTCAAAGTTAGTTATTCTAGTTATCTCAAAGGCTTGCTTCAAAGAAGTTTTTTTTGAAGCTTGGGTATTTGTGACTGAGAACAGAATAGAAATGTGGAGACTACATTTAGGATGAGGAAAGATTAGAAAATAGTTGTCTGGACAGAAGTCTTCTATCCAAAGATTTCATAGTTATTACCTGGTTTCTTATTTTTGACTCTTTTTTTCAGATATGTATACAAACAACAGATTTTGAAATCTAGATGTTTATCAAATGTTTTATTTGAGAAGTGCATCCAACTAACATAGAACTAAAACAAATAGCAGACTAATACTAAAAGCTTGTAGATCATACTAAGACTGCTCCACTCTAGGATGATGTTTTCTGCACTAGGTCTAACATTTATCTATTTTTATCATATTTATACCAATGTTTAACAAATCTAGCAGTATTTACATCACAACTCCTTGATGTTATTAAATTCCAAGGTATGAATTTCTTACCCACACTTCCCAGACAATTAATCTGAGAAAGTTTCTATGCCGAAAGTCCTGTTGGGAGACAAAGGAAATGAACTATGAATATAAATACATTTGTTTTTATGAGGTAAATAATGTGGATTAATGTAGTTTCTCTTCTACATGGGGAGAATAACTCTTCTATACCTCATATATAAGGTGAGACAATTTACACCAGGTTAATTTGTGGCAGACACATTTGATAGAGGTGAGCTAGGAAAGACAACTCTCTCACCATGTAAGACATAAAATAAATTTGTTTTAAGTGCAAAGTGGGATAAGTAGTACAGAAGTTCTGTCTCTAATAGTCAGTATACACCATCTTTAAGATATGATCAAACATATATCTTTAAAATATAACCAAACACTCAGTTGGCGAGGAGCCCATTGGCAGCAATGGTAAGTTCTGCAGCTGAGTGCTAGATTGAGGCAGAAAGGTGGGTTTCTGGTGGCAGTGGAATGTGGGAATAAGCCGAGGGACCTGCCAGGAACCTGCAGCTCCAGAACACAAGGCCGACAGACCTTGGGTGTTGCCAGGAGCAACCGTGGGAGATTTAAATGGCCCTAGGGACTGTCAGCAACCAGGAAGGAGTGCAGCAAGCAGGTTGGGCAAACAGAGCATGGCATGGCAGTTTATGCGGCAGTTTGTGTAGGCAGAGTGTTGCAAACTGCTCATTGGTCTACAGCCCAGGAAGTGCTCTAGGTCTCTGCCAAAATAGTGGGCACTCGCCTCAGAGCCAAAACCAGAGTTCCTGCAGAGAAACCCCTTGAGAGGGTTGATGTATCCACCCAGAGGGAACTGATAAGGAAGGAGAGAACAGTAGAGACAGTAGGCTGTATTGGCTACACAGACCCCTCTCATGCTGAAAAAGTAAGTACCTGTGTAAGGTGCACACAGGTTGATGTTCTGTTGCACCAGGTGGCCAAACTGCAGGTAACAGTGAAAAAGCTGAGCAGTATTAGGGGGGTTGACACAGAGATAGACAGGTGGTTTCCTAAGGATGCTCCACTCCTGCAGTGAACACCACTGAGAATGAGGCACCTGGGACCCTGGTGACTCACAAAAGCAGGACTTCACTCCAATCTCCACCCTCCAGCATTAGAATCAAAAAGAGATATGAAGCTTTAATGGCTAGAGACACCCAGGAGCAAGGTCTGCAAGGGAAAAAGGATCTAGCAACCCACAGCAGATATCATAATAAGAAACTGAGTGCTTGTAGTGGGTGACTCTCTGATAAAGGGCACTGAGGCGCCCATCTGCCAGCCTGAAAGAGAGTCGTGAGAAGTATACTGCATACTAGGAGCCAAGATCCACGATACTGCAGACAGGGTGCCACAACTTGTTAAGAGTTCGAATTACTATCCACTGTTGCTCTTTCATGTAGGCATAAATGACACCAAAAGCCAGAATCTGAGCAAAATCAAGGAAGACTATAAAAGCCTGGGAGTAAAAACTGAAAAATGTTGGTGCCCAAGTCATCTTTTCCTCCATTTTACCAGTTGGAGGAAAGGGGACAGTCAGAAACAGACACATAATGCATATCAACTCCTGGCTACGTCACCTGTGTTCTCAGGAGGGTTTTGGCTTTTATGAAAACAGGACGTTCTTTGAGGACCATAACCTGTTAGGGAGGGATGGATTGCACCCGTCTACAAGAGGCAAGCTGGCCAACTTGGTGAAGTAGGCTTTAAACTGATAGACTCAGGGGGTGGGGCCCAAAATATCAGTGCTTGTGTCATCATATCCAACTGGGGATTAAGCCAGGCCAACCGGGGCAGTGACAAATGCAACCTCCCGTGACAGGAACCAGAAGGACAACCACCTCAAAGGTGTGTATGGCTATGGTGGATCCTCCAGCACCCCTCCAGGGAAACCTACATGATCATGTAAACTAAAACCGCCAGGGGAGGGGAACCTCAATCCACCCCAATCTTGCCAGTTTGGTGCCAGTGCCAGCAACAGATGCCCAGAGCCTGGATAAGGATCACAGGTTAGCAGGAGAGCACCAGAGGAACGGCACAATGGAATTCCAGCTGCTCCAGCCAGTAGGTCAGCTTCACTGGGGGCCCAACTTAAATGCCTCTACAGAAACACAGGCAACATGGGAAACAAACAAGAGGAGTTAAAGAAGTGCATGTGCCTTCAGGGCTATGACCTGACTGTCATCATGGATATGTGGTGGCATGACTTCTATGATGGGCGTGATGGAATGGAAAGATACAGGCTCTAAGGAGGAGCCCTTAGAATCCTTGGAATGGAAGGGCAGGCAGGGAAGAAGAGGAGGGGGTGTGTCCCTCCATGTCAGTAACCAGCTGGAGTGCATGGAGCTCTGTCTGGGGATGGGTGAGAAGCTGACTGACAACTTACGGGTTAGGATCAGAGGGAGGACAGGGAGAGGTGACATTACAGTGGGGGTCTGCTACAGGCTACCCAACCAGGAAGACCGAGTGATGAGGCCCTCTCTAGACTGATAGGAGCAGACTCATGCTCACAATCTCTGGTGCTCATGGGGGATTTCAAGCACCTCAATATCTGTTGGAAGGACAACACAGTAGGGCTTAAGCAAGCCAGGAGGTTCCTGGAATGCGTTGAAGACAACTTCCTTCTCAAAGTGATCAAGGAGCTGTTGAGGAGAGGTGCTATGCTGGACCTTGTTCTCACCAACAAGGAGGGGCTGGCAGGGAATGTGAAGCTCAAGGGCAGCCTTGGATGCAGCAACCATGGAATGGTGGAGGTCAAGATCCTTTGGACAGTGAGGGGGCGTGCAACAGACTCACTATTCTGGACTTAAGGAGAGCAGACTTTGACCTTTTCAGGGACCTACTGGATAGAGTTCCATGGGATAAAGTCCTGGAGGGAAGAGGGGCCCAAGAATGCTAGGTGATCTTTAGGGTCCCTTCCAATCCTGTGATTCTATATAAGCAGAGAGTTCTGAGAATAAAAATAGATTCAGTAATTTACTGGACTGATGCTATTCTATCCAAAGAAAAACATTGTTAAGATAAATTATTTAAAGTAGAAAATATTAAAATAAATTATTCAATATGATGGTACTCAATAACTCAAAAACATTTTAATCAAATACTGAAATAGAAAAAGAATTATAAAATCATAGAAATGTTTGGATTGGAAGGGACCTTCAAAGATCACCTGGTCCAAGCCCCATGCCATAGGCACAGACATCAGCCACTAGATGAGGTTACTCAAACCCCCATCCAACCTGACCTTGAACACTTCCAGAGTTGGAGCATCCACAACTATTCTGGGCAAACTGTAACAATTTCTCACCACACTCATTTTTTTAAAAAAATTCTTCCTTACATCCAATCTAAACCTATTTTCTTTTAGTTTAGAATGATTGTTTCTTGTCCTGTCACTACAATCCCTGGTAAAAAGTCTCTCTCCATCTTTCATACAAGCCCCCTTTATGTATTGAAATGCTGCCAAAAGGTCTCCGAGAATCTTCTTTTCTCCAGGTTGAACAACCCCAGCTCTCCCAGCCTTTTTTCATAGAAGAGGTGTTCCAGATTTCTCTTCATTTTTGTGTCCCTCCTCTGGATCCACCCTAACAAGTCCATGTCTTTCTTGTTCTGGGGACCCCAGAGCTGGACACAGTACTCCAGGTAGGGTCTCACAAGAGCAGAGTAGAAGGGTAAAATCACCTCCCTCAGCCTGCTGGCCAAAGAAGGAGTGCTCATAAAATTCTTTTTTCCCTTGTCTGAAAGAAAGAGAAAATTATTATAACATCCAGGTTAAGGTAATAAACCGTGATATATTTAAAAAAAAAAAAAAAAACTATTTATGTAAGCAATAGTTTATGCAGTCTGCACTTCCACAGCATAGTCAGGTGGAGATTTAATTTCTGCTACCACCTCCAAAGAATACTACAGTGTGAACAGGTATAGTCCTATGCTTAGTCTTTCAGTTGAAATCTGAAGTATCTGATAGTCTCCAACACTAAGAATATGAGAGAAGATATTCTGTTCTGAATGGATTATTACTTTGTTTCAACTTTATAATCCCTATATGTATAATCTTTCTTAGTCAAATTGTAAAAAGGTCTTCATTAACTATTTGCAGCATTTTCAAGCCAAACAGAAATTTCAGCCTGGAAGCTATCTCTTGTTCTAATACTTCCCCAACTGAATACTAAAGTTATTGTGTACCTCAGAGGTATTTTTGTATTTCAGCTGTAGTATGCAATATTGGTGATGTTTTAAAGGTTTAATTAAAGAATACGTATCATAGCAGAATTCCATAGGAAGTGCTGGATGACAAAACCTTAGTGTTGTAAAATTAATTGCACCACTAATGTGTAGCTGAAACAAGTGGAAAACTTGCACCCAAAGAAACAACTCATTAATCTTCAACCATCTGTACTGTGGTAAGTGAATCACTTCTGTATTCACATCAAGTTTCCTAAAAAAATTGCTAAGGCCTTTTTTTAAACAAGAAAAATTACTTTGCAGACAAGAAATGCATTGTATACAAATGTTTACCACTGAGAAATATTTTCTGAATTTTTTTCTTTGGAGTTCTTAAAATTCAGCTTAAAAATTAGATTGATTCCCTATATTTTAATAAATAACAGAAAGCCTTTCTTTTCTCCCTTCCTTTCTGTGATAATTATAGATATTTTCAAGAGAGAAAATTTGAAAAGAGGAGAGAGGTTCAAATGTTTGTCCTTGAGCATAGTGGTAAGAACTTAAGAAAAGATCATCTATTTTGATAGTAGTTGATTGGTTTATGAATTAGATGGTTTATATAATACCTCCTGGAGAATTGCCAAGTAAATTTCTTGGTCAGTGTTTTGATACAGAGAGGTAATGGCATATACAGAGAATGCTATACCACCACTACTAGTGATAAGTCTGTTTTTCTTAATTTTATTCCAAGTTATAACATATTTTTCTGCAGTAAATGAGTAATAAACTAAGAATAGCTGAAAACTGATGAAGCTTTGCTGTTTTTTTCCTTTTTCTTTACAAATTTACCTCACAAATCAGTTATGATGCTAGACCTTGACCTTGACAACAACATATTCCACAGCTCAGCTCAATATAAAAGATATAAAAGTTACCAAGAACTCAGATAGTTTTTCATTGTATGAAAAAAAAAAAGCCTTGACATTGCTCAAAAATTTAAAACATAACTCCTAGTAATTATAATTGTAGTTACTATCGTGATCAATTGGTTATAGTAACATCCTAAGGTCCACAGTTTGGACACTAAAAATAAGGAAGTACAAAATCTCAAACTATCTTTGATAATTCCCATTCAGAAAATGAGCCCTCAGCCTTATATAATTTGATTTCCTATTTCAAAGATGTTGAATGTATAATATGCAACAACAAGTATAACAAATGAGGAATGGTAAAGAGGGAGAGGACACAAGAAGCAGCACTTGATGATTCCAGGTTGTCGGAAAGCTGTAAAAGTAACTAAGCAGTTAAGAAAAAAGTCTGTTCTAAACAACTGTTAAGCTTTGTGAAGACTGATGGGAGAAGCAGTTCATCAAAGGCTCGGAAACTTTAAATTTATGTGTGGAAGGAGGATGAGGGGAAACAGTGGCAGATGCAAGGAAAGGTTCGGTATGTACTATGGCACTGGTCACAGAGGAATCCTTAAAGCACGAGTGTTTGTTGCTATTCATGGTTGACATCAGATGTGGATACTTCTGAACTTAGTTATCTGGCTCTGAATGTATGTTTTGGAGCACCAGAACAGAAGAGGCCTGAGAAGAAATGTGTTGGCACTGAGGGACAATAAAATTAAGACAATTGCAGAACTAATCTTTAGTAGGAGTGTCATTAGTGAAGCTGAGTAGGCAATAAGGGTAAAACAGAAAACAAAAAAGGACAAGCAAGATTGAGGGGAAGTGCACCATAGACCTGAAGGACCTCAACAGTGTGGACCTCAAGCTGACCTAAGAGTTCTAGGATACAATAATATGGATCAAGGTAAGGATTGGAGTACAAGATCGATGGTTCAGGAATCCTGTCTTAATACATCCTCTGAACGAATTTTAGGTGATAATTGTGGAAGAAAGTATTTTTAATTTAAATAAATACTGATTTAATTTGTATTTCTTATACTTCCAGATCAATTTATTAAAACTCTTGATACATTGTTTTCCTTCTTCCTTAGTGGTATAGCTGTCTTGCCTTTACAGTAATCAGCATCTTATTGTTTAAGAACTAATTAACAATGATAGTGACTTAACAGTAGTTATATTCATCAGAAAGTCAATATTGCTGCAGTTTTTTTTCCTGCTTTAGTCTGGAAATTAGTATGTGTGCTTTTACACATGTGAGTACACTGTAGAGCTCCCCAGTCAATATTCTGTTAAAATATAAAAGGCCATTGTCTTTTACTAGCAATCAACAGGTACAGGGTTTCAGGGTAGGTCTGGGCTTGCCTTGGCCTGAGATGGTTTTTGTCTGTTTGAACAACAGGCTGGTGGTCAGGTGACCACTTTCTCACTTGAGGTGAAACTCTGTGAATGTGTCCTGTGGTCAAATCTGAGTCATGGCACAGCAAACCATTGCTACTTTCTGTCTGTTGAGGCTGGCTCTTGAACAGCTTCCAGATTCATGATGGGAGAAAGCTGGTACCCTACGTGGGTCCTACAGACTCAGGGGGAAGGTGGGACCACTCTCACCTCTCACTGCAGAGCCCTGAGGCTGCTCCATTCTGCCTGGGGAGAGCCACCTCCATTGCCTCAGGTCCCAGAGGGCTGCTGGAAGGGGAAGTGTAACTTGGGAGAAAAAGAGTAGTTGCACTAAGGATAACTTTTTACTGTATATTGTTAAGATTTTTAGTTAGGCTGACAATGAATAATTCTTGACTCCACATTTGAGATGTGTTCCATTTTTCCCAATAATAGGATTTGGTAGATGAAAATATGAACTGTTAATGAAAAAGACAGAAATGTAATTGAAATACCTCTTTTCATTGTTTGGGGAGTGGGAAATAAAATGAGCTATAGCAGATGCTGGACATTATTTTATTTTCAATTCCTAATCACTTCCAAAGATGCACAACTTCTAGATCAAACAGAAAGCTCATCTCTCTCAAGCACCATAAAAATGGAGGCAGAGCTGCATCTGAAACAGAAAAAGAAGTAGTTTTCCATACATGGGCACACAGACTAGAGCAGTGTGAGTGGAGTTGGAAGGAGGCAGTGACAAGAGCCAAACTGGTAAGCCAGAAGGCAAGTAGGAAAAGTGAGGGAGAAGTTATCTATTTCTCAGGTATAATGTCTCCTGTTTCTGCTAGCTTTCTTCCATTCTCTTGATAGGCAAGTAAACACTTATTTTTAAACTTCAATATGGGAAGAATGCTTGTACATGACCAAAAATTAAATTTCAAGGATAATAACATGAAAAACTCATAGGTTATAGAAGGGGAAAAATGCTTAGCCAAACCTGAGACTAAACTACTAAGACAAAAACAGGAGAAACTATCTGATATTACAGATGGTGAAATGGAATCTTTGGGAAAAGGATGTGAAAAATACAGTGCATGGTAGAATGCTGGCTTACTAGGACTGCCTAATGCTGGGTATAAAATCAGTAAATAAAAGGTCAGTGGACAAAGAGAGGGTTAGCTGTTTATTTAGGATAGAGGGAAAGGACTATGTAAAGTAAAAAACCCCACGTCATTGAGGCTGCTCAGTGCTTCCTCTCAAGCAGTTCCACTGATCCTGGCAGCTTTGAGTAGGAAGATAAAGGTATTGCTGAGCTGATAATTTGTATGGCTAACTTTATTCTGTGACAAGGAGAGAATTGGGGTGCTTTTCCAACCACCAGTAAGAGAACATTCAACAGAGACAAAGCAGACATCCTGACACCCTAACAAACTGCAGACAATTGCATCAAATAAAGTTTCAACTAAAACTAGGTTTCTATCCTGTATAATACAATACTAGCTGCCAGCCTCCTTTTGTTTAAGTGATGATCTTTTATTTCTTTGAATTGCTAATTTAAATGACTGCCTGTTCTGTGTCATAAGGAATGCACCTTCTTTTATGTGTTTCTCCTGAATACAAGCGTTTGAACTGGGTCCTGACAAGGCTGGTGAATCAGTCAAACCTTTACAGAGCAATACTAGCTGTCAATAGACTTTTTCAGTCTGATTAGTATCTTTCTGTATCTTTTTAAAAGAGGGCTATTGAATTCCATATGAAAAGGTCATAATTGGTGTTCCCTGTTTGGGCTATTGACTTTTAAAGTATATAAAGATTGTAAGATC
>NW_010340858.1:0-1122 GCF_000700745.2 Antrostomus carolinensis | reverse complement strand
AAAGAAATGCCAGAAGAAATAGTTCACTGTAAAGTCCCACGCGCAGTAAACAGAAAATATTGTTTATGTTTGAAAGTGAATATTCTTTATTTCAGAGGTACAATACCTATATATACAATTTATAGATCTAAGCACTGGAAACAAGTACACATCCTACAATTTTCCAAACCCTCTTGTGAGACTAGCACAAAGGGAAACCTTGACAGAGCTATGCAAAGCTCTTTACAACTGTTTAATTTCACTCAAAATATAATGTTGTTCAAGATGAACATAGAATTACAAACGACAGTTGTTTACATTTTACACAATATTTAAAATCAAAGAATACTGTTTTCCTTGAGTGGTTAGGTGGGGTTTTTTTGTTTGTTTTTCTTTTACATGTCATATAATTATGACTTTGCCATTGAAATTGGAAAAGACATATTTGAAATATATTTATGTAGCATCTGTGTTTTAAATTAATTTCAAGTTGGATTGCAACATGGATACAATATTTAAGTTAAGTAATATGTGGATAACAGTGTCTAGGTGTATAAACTTAGTGCATAAGTGCAGAAAAGCAAAAGGATTGCAATCTAAAGTGGGGATTACAATATTAAGTGGACATCTCTTCCTGAGTGATGACTATGGTTTTATCCCTTTCCCCCTTCCAATCTAGTTTAAAGCCCTCTCAATGAGCCCCACCATCTCATGAGTGAGAATCATTTCCCTCCTCTGAGATAGGTGAACCAGTCATCTGAAGTTAAAGTTTGATGAATCAGTCATTTGATGTTAAAGTTTATGAGACAACATTTTTCACTGAACTTTTCTTATTTGCTAGGAAATTCTGTGACTGAGATGTTTCACTATGTCAGTCCTGAATAAATGGAAATCTTGAGGCATGTGCTCAAATACTGGTTATCTCTCTTAACTGTAGCTGAAACAAAATTCTGAGCAATTTTCATGCTTGAAAAGCTACTTCTGTATCACTTCTACATTGTAAAACTGCAATTTTAAAGGTTTTAAGCAAAAAAGACAAAGAGTTTTTAATCAATTCAAACTGTTTATAATGTTTCTCAACTTTCTTTGTCATATTTGGGGATGTTTACATTTGGGGATGTTTACATGGCACCGGGGCTACTG
>NW_010340857.1:0-485 GCF_000700745.2 Antrostomus carolinensis | reverse complement strand
CATAAGACAAGAGGAAACAGCCTCAAGTTATACCACGGGAGATTCAGGTTGGATACTGGGAAAAATTTCTGCACGGAAAGGACTGTCAAGCATTGGAATAGGCTGCCCAGGGCAGCGGTGGAGTCACCATCCCTGGAGGTGTTTAAAAGAGCTGGCAAGAGGAAACAGCCTCTTTTTACTGTCAGGGGGACAAAGGCTGGCAGAGGTTGCCCAGGGAGATTGCAGCATCTCTGTTCTTGGAGATACTGAAAACCCAAAGGGACACGGTCCTGGGCAACCGGCTTTAGGTGACCCTGCTTGAGTAGAGCAGATGACCTCCACAGGTCCCTCCCAACCTCAGCCATTCTGTGTCTCTCTGTGCTTTGTTTTGACTCCTAAAGACTCTGAACTCAGCCCTGATGCCCACCGGCAAGGATTCTGGGATAAGGGATGATCCTGAACACCTCCAATAAAGTTCCTCACAAAATTAAGTCAAAATACTTCAA
>NW_010340856.1:8353-12171 GCF_000700745.2 Antrostomus carolinensis | reverse complement strand
CAAGGCCCTCAGGGACATGGTGTGAATGTTGGGCTTGTCCTGTGCAGGGACGGGAGTTGGACTGGATGATCCTTGTGGGTCCTTCCAACTCACAACATTCTGTGATTCTTTCCTTCCCCCCCAGGTTGTAGGGGAGACCTCCCGCTGTGTCCTATAACACAGGACCCCCACCCACCCCACCCCACTCCCGGCAGGTTTTTCCCTCCTGTCTTATAAGGACTTTATAAGATTAATGTATCCACGAGTTTAGGGGATCCCCAACTACCCTGTAATCAAGCAAAGGGTCCACCAACACCCCATCCTAAATGGTAAGAGTCAGGGAGGAGCATTCCTCAGGCCATAGCTGGTTTCCCTGCTCCCCCTCCTCAACTGAGAGGGGTAAACTGATCCTATCCCATAAGAGGGGTAAACTGCTCCTATCTCCACCCCTGCGTGCTCAGCTACCCATAGGCTTTCATACAAAGATTTTCCTCCTCCCTCATTTCTTGTAGGGTCATCCTGGGGGCTGCCTACAACCCACATCAGTTTGGGAGAAGGAGGAGAGGATCCTTGTTGTTGATCAGGGTGGGAGTAATTTAGAGATGGGGTGTCTTTTTGCATCGCCTAGAGAGATTGGCTGAGCCTCCAGGATTTTTGCAGGCTCTAACATCAGATCAACTCCCTCTCCTGAGCTTGGGGGAGACTCACCTCAGCTCCAGTGTCAGCCCTGTCTTTTATTCTGATTTTTAAATCCCTGTTCGTGCCATCTATTATTGTTATTTTGTTATGTTGACCTTGGGAGATTTTCCCAAGACCACCCAGTGAAAGAAACAATTACTTCTTAAGTCAACTTGAAGATCAGCTTATCTCTGTTAAGATAATGATACCTGAATACCTGTGTTTATAAGCAACTCCTGCCCCTATCAGCAGCTGACCCCTGAGTGACCCATCTTGACAAACCCAGACTGATCAGCAAAGGTTTGTGTTTTCTCTTGCCCTCAAGGTTAGAAAATGACTTTTCCAAGTGTGCAGGTGATGTAGAAACCACCTATTTCCTAACAAATGTACCTCAGCCCAGTTTCTACCTCCAGATGTTGTATTTGGGCAGAGGTTCACCCTCAGAAGGTCTTTTCCTCGCTACTCTGGTTTTTTTTTTGCACCTGATGGGGATTCACAGCCCTTTGCATTCCAACCTGTCACCTGCTTGGGTTGGAGTGGTGAGAGATGCACCAGCTCTTCCTCCAGCTTCATTTCTACCAGGGGAATGAGTGAGAGGAAGGTGACTGGGGCAGCCTCTTGTTTTGAAACCTGGTGAAATTCCCCACAGGCTGGAGTGGATGTTCTTTGTTAGGTGACTTAAATCAAAGCAAGGTAAATGTTGGTGAGCTTGGTGTTTGTAATAGCTGCTTTTAGTAACCATCGTGTGTTCTGGATGGCAGAACATTTTAATGAACTTTTAAAAATAAATATTTTCATAGAAACATGCTGCAATATCATCTTGAAGATCAAATTGTAGCTCCCTAATTACAGCACTTGAAAAAGCACAGAGTAATTGAAGGCTTCAGTGATTTGCTGAGGTGATGAAATAACACTGGCTCAGTTTCTGGGATGGTCGCACATTCCTTTGTGAGGCTTGTCCTTGTGGAGAGGCCCAGGGAAATCCTGATAAAACTGGGAAAGGAGTTCATGCAGGTAAGATATATATGTGTTAAACCTTCATCTGGAGACTCACAGGCAAGATGATGCCAGTTCAGCATCTAGATTTGATCTTGTGATGTAGAGAGAACAATTTAAGAAGTCATTGGCTTGAGGCTTTTTCAGAGAATAATGGAAAATTTCAACTGGAAGGGACTCCTGGGAGGTCTCCAGTCCAACATCTGCTCAATGCAAGGCCAACTTCAAATTTAGGTCAGGTTGCTCAGTTCATTGGCCAGATAAGTTTCAGAAACTTCCAAGGGCAGAGATTTTTCTTACCTCTCTGGGTCCCTGATCCAAAGTTTGACCACATTCATTGTGAGGGAAATATTTTTCCTTGCTGCAGCTTGTGTGTGTTACCTCTTTCCATTCTTCTATGTGTACCCAAGAAGGATTTTTCTTCTCTCTACCCCCATTTTAGATGTAGACAACAGTTAGATCTTCTTTCTAAGAAGAAAATTAACTCTCTCCTAGAAAAAACCAGGACAGATCTCCCTTTGCCTTCTCTTCCCCAGGCTGATTTAACCGGCTCTCAGTCTCTCCTTCTTCATCCTGCGCTTCAGCTCCAACACCATCTCGTTTGCCCTCAACTGGACATGTTCCAGTTGTTGATGTTTCTTGTACTGGGAGGTCCAAAGCTGGACCCAGTATCCAGATGAGCTCTCACAAGTACTGACTGGCATCATTTGACCTGCTTGCTGTGTTTTTGCCACCTTAGTCATGCAGAGCCAACCATCGTTCTGCAAACCACTAATAACAGAAGTTCCAGAGGGACAGGGATCTTCTGGAGAGAGTCCAGTGGAGGCCACAAAGATGATGAGGGGCCTGGAGCATCTGCCTGACGAGGAGAGGCTGAGAGAGCTGGGACTGTTCAGCCTGGAGAAGAGCAGCCTGAGAGGGGATCTGATCCATGTCTATAAAGATCTGAAATGTGGGGGCCAAATGGATGGGGCCGGGCTCTTCTCGGTGGTGCCCAGTGACAGGACAAGGGGCAATGGGCACAAACTGGAACACTGGGAGTTCCAGACAAACTGAGGGAGAAACTTCTTTCCTGTGAGGGTGTTGGAGCCCTGGGACAGGCTGCCCAGAGAGGGTGTGGAGTCTCCATCTCTGGAGATGTTCAAACCCACCTGGACACTTTCCTGTGCAACCTTTTTTAACCTGCTTTGTCAGGGGGGTTGGACTGGATGATCTCCTGAGGTCCCTTCCAACCCCACCATTCTGGGATTCTGTGGCTCTGTAAATTGTTTAATCCCTTCAGCTGTTGGAGAAGTGGCAAACAGAGGGACAGTAAAAAATTAAAAGTGGGTTTTGGGGGTTTTTCCAAACAACTTATGTCCAAGTGATTCTGCTGCTGGGCTCGATTCCTGATCTTTAAACTAGTCTAACCTTGCATGGGCTGGTTTAGGTTAGTGCAGGATTATCCCCTTGTTAATGGTGACAGCATCTATCCACTGGTTATGGGCATGATCAATACTTGAGTCTCTGCTCTAGGATAGCCAAGAGCTCCAACTATCTGCACTGTGTTTGTGGTCAGACCAGCCAGCCTGCTGCACAGAGCTGCTCTTAACAGAAAATTCCACAAGCTGAGGGGTTGAATTCAGCTGAGCTTCCAGGAGTGCTACATGGAACACTTAAACAAGCACTTTTGTACTAGAACATAAATATATTCACAATATATTCAATATATTCACAATATATTCAGTATATTCACAATATATTCAATATATTCACAATAAATTACCTCATTCCCCCTGTTAATTTGCTTTAACCTTGTGAGTGTCTGTGTGCACACATGCATGACAAAACTTTTTGTCTCCAGCCCAGTCATCTGACCCTGGAGGAGGAATCCTCTGCTCACCAGCATGATTTTAATCAAATATCTGTCCTGGCAGAAACAGAGCTCCAGTTGCAGACCTGAGGCATCTGATTGAAAAACTCTATGAATACACTAAATACATTCAGCAATGTTTGAGGGAGAGGGATAATGTTTAATATCCTTTATTAGACATGTCCTTTTGCAGACCCTGCCTTACTTTTGTACCCTTAGACTCTCATGGCTACAATATTCCTGAGTAGTCTCAAATCTGCTATTTAGTGAGGTGGGTTGTTTGGGTTTTTTTAAGTATTCATTTAACTTCTGT
>NW_010340856.1:2085-8324 GCF_000700745.2 Antrostomus carolinensis | reverse complement strand
TCCTGCTGCTTTTAAAAGAGGGTTATGTGGCCAGGGAGGTGTGAAGGGATGTGGTTTGGACAGAGTATTTGCAGTCAGCCTCTTGTCTGTGTAATCCCAGAGTTGTGTCTAAAAAAGGGAGGAGACAGTTGATAGTTAGAGACAGTGACAGCACAGAGTTATGAACAGTGAATATTTCATCTGATAGCTCTGATATGGAATCTCCTTTAACAGCTTCTAATTTTCCACTCATCCCTTTACCCCAATGAGAAAACCACTGTAGCTTTTGCACAGAAATATGAATTCAATTTTAGGTATAAAGATGAGAGGTAATTGTTTTGTTGAACAGAGGGAGAGGAAGTTAAGAGACTGTGCCCAAAGCAGAGCAGCCCTGATGGGGGAGTGAGAAATGGGTTTACCAAGAACACATTCTCTCTGTTGCCAGCTAGTTTCTGACCCAGAATCAGACAGCATTACTAGCTGCTGGATGAGTGTTTCTCTCAACCTTATGCCCCCAGCTCTGGCAGGTAGAAAATGACCCAAAAAAAAATTGCAGGAAGGCTTCTGGGACAGATAAAAGAAACTTTGTTTTGTGGTTTGTTCTGTAATCTTGTTCCTGACTTCAGAGTTTATCTCGTTTCAAGGTGAATCCAGGTGAAGCTGATAGCTCAGGGGCATGTTATCTCTTCTGAGGGAACACCTAAATAACACAGTGAGTCCTCTCTCCTGCCCCAGACACGCTATCTAACCCCAACTTGCATCTTGCACACATCTTTTGCCAAGTGTGGAGGTTGACTCTGGAGGAGCTCCTTCCAGCTGGCATAACCCAGCACCCCACTGGGAGGAGACAGGTACCTTCCAAGCCTGGAGCTTGCAATTTTTTTCTTCTCTTTGTCCAGATTCAACTGTTCTCTCTGATATCTGGAAATATTCTCTAGCTTTCATATTGCAGAAGCACCCAGAGGTGATCATGCAGGGTTGCAGTACTGCTGTGCTGAGCTTCTAGGGATGGAGATAGGCTGTCAAGTCACACATCTAATTAAACCCCTACCTCATGCTCCACTTGTTGAGTGTCTGCATCTTTGGTAGTACAGAGGCACAGCTCTTTGCAGCCACTATGACTCACATAGAGTGTTCTGCTTGTTTTGTGATCTGTTGGTATTTGCTTGGCACCTGGGGTCCTAGACCTGTGAAGGTGATGATGTTGTGAACAAGAGAGAGTGATGTGTCTCTTGGAGACAAGCTATCTGCAGTGGGAAGGGAAGAGTCACAGCTGATTATACATATTCATGTGCTTTAAGATATTTTAATTGTAACCATCACTTCTTAGTAGTTATTCAAATGAGATTAATCCCAATTAACTGCCTCATTTTGTATGGAAGGATTAAAAGAAACAAGTGTTTTCATGTAGGTCACATTAGGGTGGAAGGTGGAAAAGATGCTCAGTTGTCAAGTTGTGCAAACAAGGGTGGTGTTGCCCCTGAGCAAAAGGTGGTCTGAAGCTGGCTGACCAGTGTTGACTTGAGGAGGCAACGACAGAATCCCAGAATTGCCTGGATTGGAAAAGCCCTTTAAGATCATTGAATCCAACCATGAACCCAACACTGACAAGTCCCCGACTAACCCATGTCCCTCAGCACTATGTCTACACGACTCTTCAATCCCTCCAGGGATGGGGACTCCACCACTGCCCTGGGCAACCCCTTCCAATGCCTCAGAACCCTTGCAGCAAAGAAATTCTTCCTCACATCCCATCTCAACTGCCCTGGCCACAACTGGAGCCCATTTCCTCTTGTCCTGTCCCTTGGTCCTTGCTTGAACAGACCCACCCCCACCTCTCTCCACCCTCCTCCAAGGGACTTGCACAGAGCCACAAGGTCTCCCCTCAGCCTCCTTTTCTCCAGGCTCAACACCCCCAGTTCCCTCAGCCACAAGGGAACTCAGCACACTTGTGCTCCAGACCCTTCCCCAGCTCCGTTCCCTTCTCTGGACACGCTCCAGCACCTCCATGGCCTTCTTGGACTCAGGGGCCCAACACTGAACCCAGCACTTGAGATGCAGGACTCAAGGACAAACAGCTTCTGTCTGGTGTGATCATGAGACTGACAAAGGAGCTCGGTCGAGTAGCAGATGCTGGAGAAGAGCTGAGAGTCTGGTTTTGTGTTTTCTCCCAGATGGTGCAACTGTGACCTGCTGCCAAAGGCACGATCCGGGTTCCCCAAACCAGCTCCATTTCTGCTGCTTCCCTTGCATCTGTCCCAGTCACTGTGTGGCTGCAGGGTGAGCTGGGTGGTTGGTTTTCTGTTGAACCTCTCCCAAAAAAAAAAAAAGGGCCATTTTACACTTACTCAGCAGCTGAACCACCTTTCCCTATGGCCACAGGATGACTGAATTAGGCTTGCAGGGATCTCGCTGGGAGGAAAGGAGAAAGATGGACTTTTTTGGTGGCAGCTTGCATTCACACTGGAGAGGTGTAATGTGAAGTGAGACCCTTCACTGCAGGCCAACCATATGCTGGGCTGCATCAGGAGAAGCGTGTCCAGCAGGTCGAGGGAGGTGATTCTGCCCCTCTGCTCCACTCTTGTAAGGCCCCACCTGGAGTACTGCGTCCAGTTCTGGAGCCCCCAACATAAGAAAGACATGGACCAGTTAGAACAAGTCCAGAGAAGGGCCACCAGGATGATGCGAGGGCTGGAGCAGCTCTGCTGTGAGGACAGGCGGAGAGAGTTGGGGCTGTTCAGCCTGGAGAAGAGAAGGCTCCAGGGAGACCTTCTAGTGGCCTCCCAGGACCTGACGGGGCTCCAGGAAGGCTGGGGAGGGACTTTTCATAAAGGCAGTTAATGACAAAACAAGGGGAAATGGGTTTAAGCTGAAAGAGGGGAGGTTTAGATGAGATATTAGGAAGAAGTTCTTCACTGTGAGGGTGGTCAGACACTGGAACAGGTTGCCCAAGGAAGCTGTGGCTGCTCCTCCCTGGAAGTGTTCTTGGCCAGGCTGGATGAGGCTTTGAGCAACCTGGTCTAGTGGAAGGTGTCCCTGCTGCTGGCAGGGGGGGTGGAAATGGATGAGCTTTAAGGGCCCTCCCAACCCAAACCATTCTATGATTCGATGATTTACAGCCTAAGACGTTTGTTTCTGTAGCAGAAAGAGGAGCAAAGAAGCTGGTTGTCCACGCAGGAGAAGGTTGGGTACCTGAAGAGAGTCCTTCCTGAATTATGTTTATATATTATTTTTTTTAAAAAAAGCTTTTTTTAAATCTTCCCTGATTACCCACTTGTGCAATCTGCAGTAAACTCTTCAACTGGATTTTATTTATTCACTCTCCACATTTATACTATTTAAATCAGTCACTGTTGGCCAGTGACCTAACACTCTGTTGTGAAGGCCAAGTGTTTTTGATGGTGGTAGCTCTCTCTTTCCTTTCTTCTCCCTAATTATGGCTTTTCTGAAATGAATGTTTGTTTGCTCTTGATCTCTGTTGGGATTAAAGCCTCTATTCCATCAGACTTTCTAAGGCTGGTAAAAATAGTAATGAAGAGCTCAAACATACACTTTTCCTTCCTATTATCACATCAAAGTTAGCACAAATGGAAACTTTTAACTCCACTGAAGAAGGTAGCTATTAAAATGCATCACTTGAACATAATTGGAAGCTACAGTGTAGCTTTCAGAAAATGTCTAGAGGCTCTTATATTACTACTTTTTTTTTTTTTTAATTCCAAAAACAGGTTTTGTCTGGGTCTGAATGTGTTCAAGACACGATAGTTCTACATGTAACCACTTCAGTCAGTCACCTTTCCATAGGTCTCAAACACACAGCTCACAGGGGACAGGTGACACTGCAGTAGCTGTAATGTCCTAAATTGTGTGTCCATATTTTAACCTGAAGTTACTGTAAGAGAATGTTGATAATTTAGTAATCATTCATTTAAAAAAAAAAAAAAAATGAGTGTTTGGGGTTTTTTAAGGGTTAAAACTTTACCTATGTACTTTTTGACTTGTGTTTCTCCTCGACTGGCCTTCACACAAGAACTCCACAATTTTTCAGCAACTGGGAGAGGGTTAGGAACAAAGTATCCCTAAAACTGGAAGGTTTTACACTGACAGCAGTCATCTTGTGACACTGTATTTTCTTCCTCTATAGACTGTTTTTCAGTGAAATAGCTGGTACCATTTTAAGGTCCCTACATTTTGAGTGTCAAAGAGTTTATTAAAATCCAGTGTGATGTTGTTGTAGCAAACTGGAATTAAATCCAGACCTTACTGGACACCTGTTAACAACTATTTGTGCAGGGGAACTGTCTTGTACTCAATTTTTTTCTGCAATGGACAAAGAAAATGCGAGCATACCTGACTAGTCAGCTGCACAGCTCTGGAACCAGTTCCTGGGTTTTGGGGGTTTTTTGTTTGGTTGTTTTTGGGGGATTTGGGGTTTTTTTACCAGGATGTGCAAAATGTCTTAAAACAAACAAGCTGAGAAACACAATTCATGTACTTTTAGTGTCCTCTGAACAAGTATCTCTAGGAAATGCCCAGAGTGCTTGTGAGAACTCTTTTTCCACCCCCAGTGTGCTCCCAGTTCAACTTGGTGTTTCTCAGTTCTTGAAGATGCTGGAAATGAATAAAATTTCTCCCAGGGAAGATAAGAAGGGGGAAGATAAGTTGGGGGAAGAAGGAAAGACCTTTAAAATCATTCAGAACTTGCTTTTTCTAAACCCTGGTACTGCTGCTTTCCCAACCTACATGGCAAGTGCCACCAGTCAGTTATTAAAAGCTATTAAAACGTTTCAGTCCTCTCAACATCCCTCTGTGAATGCTGATTGTGGGTAACACCAGTCTCTTAATTACTCTATGCTGATGGTAGCCTGCCTGTTATTGTCTTGTAAAATAGAAGTCATGCTACACTTACCAAATAATTATCTTCACTCACAAATCATTATCCTCAACATCCAGTTGCTTAAGCCTAGCTATTACTCCTTCAATTAATATTTTCAGGGCAAGCTCATCACAGATGCCTTGCAGAATGTTCTCTTCAGATAAGGAACTCACAGTGGATGAAGACAGGATATTACTGCTGAGCCTAGCCAACTTCTGTCCTGCAAGTTGAAAGATAAGAATAGCATCTGCCCTGTAAACATGAGCCCTTCAGTACTTCTGCATCCAGTGAAATAATCTTTGTGTTTGCTGAAAGTATTATTTTTCTAACAATAAGGGATGTTCTTAACTCTGTCTCTTCTGACTGGTCTTATTTCTGACTTGGGTATCAGGAGGTTGGTATGAGCCCACAGCAATGACATGGTTTAGTGTGGTGAGAAGACATCACTCTTCCCCATTTATTTTGTTTTTACTTGTGAGTAGCTGCAGTAATTCTTAAGAAAATAAATTTAGCATTCAATCAAATGTACTTTCAGCAGAGATTGATATTGCTCTCCTAGTATCTCAGAGGCAGATTGTTAAAATATTCTTGACAAAATAACAAATTATGTGAACATCTACATTTCCTGCTTGGGTAGGAATCGAGCCCAGAGGTGGTGTTCCCTGCAATCACAAGCAACAGTGCAATAGAACCTACAAAATGTTTGCTTCCTGTCCTCTCACTGCAGACTACACACATTTCCAGATCCCTTGAGCAAAGTTTAACAGCTGCTGGTTATGATTGCTGATCTCCTGGAATCTGCTGTGGAAAGAGAAGAGATAAAAATCAATGGCACTGTTGGTCTGATAGGAAAATTTTGCAAGGAAAGGCCAAGAAAAATCAAGTAATCCATCCAGTCCTGTTGATCTGGCCAGGGGAGAACTGACTGACTCCAAATGAGGAGAATCACTTTACTGAAGTCATACAAGTGAGAGACTATCCAGGCATCTACCTCAGGTCTCTTAATTTTAGGAGAAGACTCTGCATGTCTTGACTATATCCTGTGTGATTAGAGGAAACTGAATCAATATAAAGATGACCTTTCTCAAAGCACTGAATCTTGCATCTGTAATGCAAGAAACAACCAGTAAAGGTGGGGAAGGGAGTATAAGAACAGGAGAATTTGAAAGGGATGGAAGAATGACTGTTAGATACTGTAGAGGGTAGGTAGTCTGAGATTCTGTTGGGAAATACCAGAGTTCAGCTAATCAAGAAGAGCAGGAAGTTACCAGCCTTCTTTCTACATAACCATGGTGGGCACAGGTTTCACAGAATCCCAGAATGGTGGGGGTTGGAAGGGACCTCAGGAGATCATCCAGTCCAACCCCCCTGACAAAGCAGGTTC
>NW_010340856.1:0-2067 GCF_000700745.2 Antrostomus carolinensis | reverse complement strand
GTGTTTGAACATCTCCAGAGAAGGAGACTCCACACCCCCTCTGGGCAGCCTGTCCCAGGGCTCCAACACCCTCACAGGAAAGAAGTTTCTCCTTAAGTTTGTCTGGAACTCCCGGTGTTCCAGTTTGTGCCCATTGCCCCTTGTCCTGTCACCAGTCAGGATAGCAGTAGATGTTTTCCGTGGAGCATTAAAATGAAGGCAAATACATGTGCTATAGAAAAAAAATTGATACTCCAATGGGGGCTGGAGTGTGCAGAGAATAATAATCTTGTTTGGTTTGCCAAAGAAGTGTGTGGTGTTGTCCTGTGTACTTGCTAAAGTCAGGAGAAGTGTTCCATCAGTAATATATTCAAACAGGGAGCAGAATTTAGCTGTTGGGAAAGGCTGAATCTAATCCTAACAAACACTTCTTTTTACCCAGCCAAGATTTTGGACATATGCTTAAATGAGAGGCTCAAGTCAGACCAAAGTTATCTTGCTTTTTGATTTGTATTCCACTGTCAGAGAAGCAGCCTGGTTGCACTATGTACGCTGCCAGCACGTAAGATCTCAAATCTAACAAGTTCAGATGAGACCAGCTGATGGGTGAGAGAAAAGTTTAAGCTGTGAAGGAGAAAAGACCTGCTTTTATTTACTTAATCCCCTCCTCAGCTCCAGAAACATAACAGACCTTGTGCTCATGTCACTACTGGATAAAATAGGTTGCCCAGAGAAGCTGTGGCTGCTCCTCCCTGGAAGTGTTCTTGGCCAGGTTGGAGGAGGATTTGAGCAACCTGGTCTAGTGGAAGGTGTCCCTGCTGCTGGCAGGGGGGTTGGAACTGGATGAGCTTTCAGGTCCCTTCCAACCCAAACCAGTCTGGGATTCTTCTAGAACATAACTAAGATTTAAAAGCAGAATGTAGATGAAAACATGACCTCACTGAAATGGATGGGAAAATTTCCAATAAATTCACTGATTTTACCATAGTATTCCAGGATTTTACCCTAAACTGCTTTGCACAATGGATTCATTTCAAGTGCCAGTCAATTTAACAGCCATGGAAACTTCCCATACCAGCTGACTTGCAAGGATTTCCTCTCTGGATACTGGAAAAATTTCATCCCTACCATTAATGCTTGTTTTCTAGCTCTGCTGTTAGTCAGCTGAAATTACTTGTTGCCTTCTCTCTCTCTGTTTTGTTTGGGGTTTTTTTTCCCCTTTCCTCCCTTTTCTTCCTTTCCTGTAAGATCTACCAATATATTTTATACTTTAATTTCTGCATCAGCTTTAAATCTGCTGTCATCTCTGGTGTTGCTCGGAAGAAAACAGCAGGAAACCGTGTGGTTTCTGGTGAATGTCAAACCACTGCAGCAATGAAAAAATAAAGAGAAGTTTTGAAATGCCTAAGAAAGGAAAGCAACGATAAGGAAGCCCTGACAATAATATGTGGAAGGAAGAACTCTTCCCAGAAAGAAACATGATAGTGGGAGATAAACGAGTACTGGGAAGCAATGGGGTGACAGAAACAAAATCATTATATGAAAATTTCCCTTAAAATATAAATTATAAAGTGGGGAGGAACCAGCTGACGATGATCCTGAGGTAAAGGAGTTAATAAGGATGGAAAAGCCTTTTCCCCCAGTGTCAATCAGATGAAGATTAGATTGTGTTTAAGTTCTAGATGGACAATTTCCAGGGAAACTAATGGAATTTGAGTATTTATACTGGTAACCTTTGGCTGCTTTTTGAGAGTTAGAAGATGTCAGCATTCAGAAGACACTGAATTCTTATTTAAATGTCAAAATTTTGCTCATGAATAATGAATATTCATGTTTGCATCAGAGCTGTTCATAAGGATGATGTGGGTTTGTATTTAGTGGGGGTGTTGGTAACGGTGAAGCTGGTGCCCTGAGACCTTCTACTGCTGTACCTGAAGGGCCTTCTAAGAAACTGGGATGTAAGTGAGTGCAGGAATTCCTTCATCTGCTCATCAAGACTAACTGAATATAAACATAAAATACTCCAGATTAGGAAAATGTATCCACTGGATGCCCCCTCTCCCTGAGGAGAAGGACTTGGGGTGCTGG
>NW_010340855.1:529-1262 GCF_000700745.2 Antrostomus carolinensis | reverse complement strand
TTTAATTTCTGTCTACAAAAGTAACTCCTTTTTAGGCTCCAAGATGATGCCCTCATATGCTGTCTTCTACCTTAACATGGCTCCACCAGCGCTTGCAACTGCCTGCTTATCTTGTGGACAAACTGTGGTGACACCTCAAATGTCACCATGTGTTCTAACCTGAAAAACTGCCTCAATTATCAAGGGAGCTGAGACAAGCAGCTCACATGCAGGTGACTATTTTCTGCACAGCTGAACTGAGGCAAGAAGAATCCCACCTCCTGTTTGTGGGTTTGTGTTGTGCATGGGAGGGAGCTGAGTCCTCTTGTAGCCCCAGGTCTTCAAATCCAGGCTGAGATGCCTTGAATGACTCATCTGCATCACTTCACTCAGCAGGGTTAAATCTCTGTAACTTCCTGTCCAATGTGTCCTGTCTAATGGTGGGACAAGCAAAGACAATTCTCATGCCTGACTGTATATCTGACAGGAGCAATGACAGTGCTGGAAAGAAGTGTCTCTCCCCAGCTGAAGGGAGGGAAAAACAGTGATGCCTCCAGGCTGTTTCACTGCAGTTTCCTCCGGAGCTCCAAGGACAGCTTGATAGAGCCCAGAGGGACAGAGAAAGTGGTGCCTTGGGCTGGTCCTCTGCTGCTGAGCTGGGATGGGCTCCTGGGATGGAGGGAGCTCATGGCAAGTGGGCAGCACTGCAGAGAGACAGCTCTGCCCAGGAGCAGCTCCTCTGCAACGCGCAGCA
>NW_010340855.1:0-356 GCF_000700745.2 Antrostomus carolinensis | reverse complement strand
GACACCCCCCAGCTTGTAGTGTCTTTCAGAAGGACTCTGCCAGTTTCCCTAGTGTAGAGGAGGAGGACATGCTCCTGAGCAGGGCTTCCCTGCCAGAGCATCAAAAGGGCCAGGGCATGAGGGCTGCCTTGTTGTGGGGATGGCTGCAGGGGTGTGAAGGTGGGTGTGCAGGCAGGGGTGTCCAGGGCTGTCCTTGAGAGCAGGGTCCCTGCAGCCCAGGGGTCTGTGTGGTGGGGCAGGGACTCTGCCAGCTGCCAGGGTCAGCTCTCAGCCTGCCTGGGGAGCTCACCACAACACTGCAGGGAGCACCTGTGGGTGGAAGATAATGACCCCTGGCAGGGCAGGGTCCTTCTGCT
>NW_010340854.1:5022-15611 GCF_000700745.2 Antrostomus carolinensis | reverse complement strand
TCGTCTCCCCCTCTTTCCTCCTCGTCTCCCCTCCCCTTGTTTTAATTTATTTTGAAGATGAATCCAAGGTACATTTGTAATTTGGGAACTGTTGGTATGTACAGTGGGTAAAAGAGTGGAGATGATGATGATGATGATGACAGTTTTTGCATACGAAGTGCAAAGCCCTAAATGTGAAATTGAGGGAAAAAAAAGTATCTCTGGTCTGGAATAGTACAGGAAATTGAAATGAAAACCCCAGCTATGAAATTGCTATATTTTAATATGAAACTCTGCTGTTAATGTAATGGATGGAATCTGTGGGAGTCAAAGTGATTAAAATCCAGACTCAGATGCATATAATCATAACAACTGTTAATTTTGGAACATTTGGACTCCTGCTCTGCAAATCTTATAGCTATCCTGGAAAAAAACAGGAGGTCTGTAGGTACACTGCATGGTGCTTTTTAAAAAAAACTTTAAAAAAACCAAACAAACCCCAATCCACCTTTTTTTTTTTTTCTAGTATAGTGCATAGGGACAAGGCCACTTAGAAATCTGGAAAGCTTTATGTGAATAATTTGCAAGCCAAATAAGAACAGCTCCACAGAAGTCAACACAGATAAACAGAACAATAGATGGTAAGGCTGTGAAATGCACAGTGTTTTATCAAAAAATATTGTCTTCTCTGTAGTCAGACTGCTGTGAGCAACTGGGATGTTTTCATTTAATCTATTCCTTTGGTTTTTGCTTTATTTTGCTTTTTATTTTTTAGAGCCTATCTTCCTAAGATGCTGTCTTGGGTCTTGAAATGACTGAAGCTATGCTTGTTCCTTTGTGCGAAGAAAGTGATAAATATTTATAGCAGTTCTTACAAGTAGAGAAATTTAATCTGTGCTCATTGCTTTTGTAAGCTAATAGCAGCTGGGCTGAAAGACAATACCTGCTAATTGTATTTCCTCTCACATCCCTTTCCAATTGAGGGATAAAATATGAAAGTTTGGGTTTATTTTTTCTGGTACACACAGCAAAATGTATTCAAAAGAATCTTTGTTCCCCTTTAGCTATCTGTTTACTTAATAGACTATGGAAAATGGTAAACTCTGTCAAAAAGCCTCATTAAAGGATAATTTATAAGCTATATTTAGCTGTTGATCTTGTAGACTGGCTTAGGGGAGAGCCAAAATATATCCTGGCAGGTAATAATTAATGTAAACCTTGACACTTCAGATCTGGCCCACTTTTCAGCAGGCCACAACTCCTGCCTGTTCTGTAGTGTCTCTGGCATGCAGCACACAGAAAGCTTGGCTCTGTGTGACATGGCTACTCCTTGTGTATAGAAACTTGTGGATTTTTGGGTTTTTTTTACCTATTTTGGATACAAGTGAATATGTCTGTAGGGAGAATTATTTTGGTTGCTTAAATAGAGGCCTCTTGTGAAGAGCAGGATGGCAGGCAGCTCATTCTGACTTCTCTCAGTCCTGTAAATCACTGCATCACTCAACTAGATTCAAACGAACTAAGATATTGGGTGATGTCCAGCCTTTGCTGAAGCTGATGGCACCTCTCCCACTGCCTTCACTGAGGGCCAGGTTTTTATCTACTACACTGCTAAGTCACCAGAATAGCTTTTATCAATGACATCTGTCTAGTCTTGGCTGAAATGTGCCTTACTGATTTTTAGTGATGATGCTGGACAGTTAATTTAAAGGAAGAGAGTAATGAGGAGTGGGAATCAAATACCAGCTCTACTTGCATCGAGTCTGTCACTGCCCCTCTGCCTTCAGAGGTGACTTTGCTCTCAGGCACGCCAGGTAACTGCACAGGCAGCACCTCTTTAACTGTGCTCTACCAAAATGATCTGCTTGATTTTAAAACTGCTTTGGTTAATTTTTTTTTTAATATCAGATCAGTTTCAGATGGGTGCATAGAGAGGCAGCTTGCTCTGTGGTTCTACTAAAAGGCTGGAGGGGAGTTATTTTTCTCAGTCTAGCTCTGCTGCAGCAGAACAACATGCCTTACTAAAGGCTTGTCTGTAAGTAGTAGTGGCATCGATTAATTCTGTGGGTATATCTTAGTCCCACTTAATATAATCACTTGCTCAGGAAAAGCATACCCATAAAGCTATCCAAGATCAGTTAACGTGGTGCTTATGTTCAAACATCTCCTTTAATCTTTATTCATTTCCAAGTCTAGATGAGATTCAAGACTACTGAACCTGACTCAATCAGACAAGGCAACTTAAAGGTTAGTTAAAGAACTCCTTATAACTTGTTTAATCACATCTTTATATGCTGGGATACTGCCTGTGCCTGCCTATAGCCTTGAAGTCTCACCTAAAGTTGGGCCCCTGGGCACATCTGGGCTATAAATGTAACAACAGGGTCCCATTTCACTTGTAAGGGCTACTGAATAAGAAAGCTCAGCATTTACACGTCACCTTACCTCTTCAGAGTATTTCATAGAGACATAAGACCGAGGTCGCTTATACATCAGGTAGTGAGGGTCTTGATGTACTGCTCACTCAGCCATTCCTCTCCACCTCCCTTGATCGAACGATGGCTTCGCCTTCCTCCAAATGGATTGGTTAGGCTCTCGGTTGGTCCTGCTGTTAAGTGTCTCCATGGAATGGATTTTACTTTTAATAATATCTCATAACTGTCTTTTAAGAGGTTTATGGCTCAGCCTTATCCTCTAGGAGATTTGACTGTTCTCTGCTAATCTCCTGAAGAAACATTGTTATTGGTTCACACAGGATTTTAGATACTTCTCCTCAAGCTCTAGAGCCAAGTTAATCGGATGTGATTGACCCATGTTAGAGAATTACTCTTAGATGAGTAATATTAAGCAAAGGAAATAAGATCTTTCTGTAGCTCAGAACATGCTGGGAGTTGTGGGGAGCAGCAGGAAATGGCAGCTCAAGAAGTGTGTAGGCTGGGCCCTAGGAACAGAGTTGATGTAGGGAACGGTGAAGTGCTTTGTAATAACTGAGGTTTGTAAAACCAGCAATTCTTTCTGAAAGGAGAGCTGGATGGGGTAAAAATATACTAGAGTCTCAAGTGTCTATCAGAGGCAAAAGTACAAGAAAGAAGAGAAATAGATTGTGGCAGACCTGTGAGAGTGCTATTTTTATGATTGCTTTTTGTTTAACAAACACTACGCTGTTGTATAGCTACCAAAACCTGATTAAAGTAGGATTTCATCAGAATGCATTTGTGTTTCCAACTGGAAACTGCATGCTGAAGGCAGGTCTAGTACACTGAAAAAACCCCACTGATTAATGGACATGACATTAGTCTACAAGATAAATGAGAGCCCTGTAACATCACCAAGCAGCTCAAGACACGAACCCACTGGATGTGTTTTTGCAGAGCAGTTTTTATGTAGAGCAGTTGAAACCTTGCTGCTAAATCCTGCAACTTTTGGACACTGCTTCCCAATTTACTTTTACATACTAACCCACTGGATGTAAATCCTGGAAAAAAAAATTAACTGTATCATAAAACCAGCTTGTATTCCTTAGTACAAGGCTTACAGTGTGACTTTATTAAAACTGCCAGTCTCCAAAACTTCTTCAGCTAAAGTAAACTTCCTGAGAGAACTATAGGTGTCAGCACTCGGTTTAAAAACGTGTAAGTATGTGCTTAACTCTACTGAGACGTGAAGTTTCACTGAGATCAGCAGCACTACTTATGTAAAGGTACATTTGGAGGAGTGTCTTGAAGGTCAGGTCTCAAGTACAAGAGTACTTCAGGTTCCTATGGGCTGTTGGATAATGCCAGCAGCAGGCACCTGGATTGCAGTTAGCAGTGACGTGATGTGATTTGCTATAGCAAATAATTATACTTTTTATCTCATGGAAGACTGCGTTCTCTCTCTTAAACTTTATGTATTCAGACAGGGGAAACAAGTCAGTGTTCTTAAACTTTGAGTATAATTCTCCTAATTACAAAGCCAGAGCCCAAGCTGATGTACAGTCTGAACGTGTCCCCACTTTAATGTCTGTGGACCTGATTCTGCAGTCAGTCTTTCAAGGTGCACCTCTGATCCCTGCTGGGCTGATGCACTGTTCTGGTTCCCCTCCATTCTAAGTCCTGGTGCTCAGGAACTTGGTTCTGAAGCTGGGACTGGGATCACCACCATAAAATCACAGAACGTCAGGGACTGGAAGGGACCTGGAAAGATCATCCAGTCTAATCCCCCTGCCAGAGCAGGAACATTCTCAAAACTACAGGTTACAAAAATGGAACTGCAAAACCAGGTTCCTTGGAGTAAATAGACTTATTAAGTGTGAAGTGTTTATCTCTGCTCACCGGCACTCGATGAGACACTGGCCGATCTGATCCTGAAGAGTTTCTCTGATGTTGAGCCCCTCCACTTCTCTCAGCTTGTCCTTGATGGATACCTCCTCGTGTCTCTCCTGGACATCACCTTGCAGGGTATTTGGTTGCCTAGCAGGCACCTGAGAAATACTTGCTGCTTTTAAGTGAGGAGGCAGGCTCTGAAAATGACAAGAGGAGAAAACAAAAGGTACTAATTAAAAGAAACTGGGATATTAACTGGAATATTAAATGAAATGCCAGGTTGACAGTGAATCCAAGCTTAAGACTTAATTTATTTGTGGGAAGCCAAGGAAAAAAACCTTGTGCTCATAAAAAAAAAAGTGCCTGGATGCACACAATGGTCTATTGTTAGTGCTTCAGCATTAATTAACAACACTGCAATGTACAAAAACAACCCTTCCAGCGTGGGATCCCAGGATCTCAGTGAGACAGGTGAGAAAGCTGCTGTTCTGCAAATGCCAACTTTATCCATGTCAGAAGGGTGCCAGAGATTTTTTGTTTTAATTGAATTTTCAAATGTTTGGACTTCCTATTGGTATTTTTTAATTAGCCAGTATTGTTTTTAATTTGTTCACTTAAATTTTTATATCCATTGCTTGGTCAGTGGTTTCCTGGTATTTTGTTGCAGCTGGTCATATTCCTTTAGGAAATCAACTTCCCTTGAGAAACAACAACAACAACAACAAAAGAATAAACAAGCCCCCAAATGCTGTAATAGAAATCCTAGCTCCCCAAGTTTCCCAGGATTTGATAACCTTGGCAAGAAGAACTTCTAAGCCAGTTTAAAGTCTTACAATAATTTCTGCCTTGTGATTGATTTTACATGTGTACTTTGGGAGAGAAAAATGAAAGTCTTTGTGGTATGCAAATACAGAAGCATGAAAAATACCATCTGTGTGGGTGGCCTGAAACTTTGCATTTTTTAGTTTGCAATGGTTCATAAAGTTAAGATGTTCCCAGTGTTTTATGAGCTATTACTACCTTGTAAGTGTGGAGAAAAGTGTATTTTAAAAATTAACTTGTAAATTAGTTTGGTGTGTTGTTTTTTGTTTGGGGTTTTTTTTTTGTAATTCTACAGCAAAGTATTTTCTATATACTTGGGAAATATTAATCATATTGTCTGCTAGGGTATGTCAAATTTAAGAATGGAAAAGAGGAGAATATATCATGATCTGTTTTCATAATTTGGTGTGTTTTACTCTTCAAAGTTGGTGACTATCTGACATGTAGGTGGCAGCATATGTGAACAAAAGCTTAGGACTGTTGGTTTGCATAAAACCCCCCTATACTATTCTGCTGTGGTTTGCCACCTTCAAAATATATAGAAATTGTTCTTAAATCAACACATCTCACACTAATTTAGTAACACATTCTCCTTGCTTTGGTGATTTATTTTCTAGTGTGCTCCAAGCCCTAATTCCAAAGGTCTCCTGCAAAGAACAAAAAAAAAGCTGCTATCAAAGGTTTGGCCAGCTTATATTCAAGATCTGTTATTCAGTGGTTTTTTTATGCTTCAACCAGGTTCCAAAAATCACTAACAAGTGCCAAACAAATTTGGTTTCAGAAAGCACACGGCGGGATTGCATGCTATCCAAAGTAAGCGCAGAGGCCCCACTCAGGAAAGCAATTTACAACCTTCCCCCCATTCTGCAATGTGTGACTTGCAAAAGGATTCAGTCAAGGCCACCAGTGAGAAAATATTCAGGAGGAAACAAGAAGAGGAGCACGCTTTTGAAAGGCAGCTGCACGTGTTCTCTTCCTTGAATACATGACCCAAAATGTTGCTTTTTTTTTACCCTGAGATGTTGCCTTCATTCATGTTTCAGTTTCCATAGAAGTCAAGTGTTTCCAGCCTTCACCAGCACCTATTTTTAAGTATGGCACAACTAATATTAATGCTATTTCTTTGTGTTTCACTTGGCTTTCACCATTGTCTGCTTTACTTTAATATTAAATGAACCTCAGAACAGCCAGATGTGATGATGCTTTCTCAGGGCTTATTTAGAAACCAGAGGAACACCCACGAGGCTTGCTTCCTAGACTGAGATCTAGAAACAAGATCCACTTCCCTCAGGCAGTCTCCCACTCAACTATTTGCTTCACTAGAATAATGTTCAAGGGATCACTTTCCCAAGAAGTTCTCATCAGAGTACTATTGCCTAGAGGTATCTGTAGCAGGGTTGCTACCAAAGAGATGAGCCAACATGACTCTTCCATGTCTTTGTATTCTGCTGTAACGCAGTCTGACCAGACACTGCATGATGCACAGAGGATAACCTACTTGATTTCCTAACTAGGGAAGCTGGGGAAGGGCTGTTTCATTTTTAGAAATATGTTTTCTGGTGTTTGCTGCTGAAGATATGTGAGAAGAAAAGGGATAAAGGAAAGAAATTTGAGACCACAAGAAAAGGACTGAGTATTTCCATAAGAAAAGGTAGTTGGGAATGCTGATGATGCCCTGCTGGGTGGGCAGAAGGTCCCCCATCCTGTGCCTCATTTGGGAAGCAACACAATCCATATTCAAACCTAGAAAACTAGGTGGAAGGGCACAAGTATATCTCCACTTTTAGTGAGGCTGATCTGCAGCTGATGCAGAAAGACAGGGGCTCCTCTGTAGGATGCATCTGAATGTTTAAGGGTGAAATGTCAAGAGATGGCTCACCAGATGAACAGCTTAATGGTGCTGGGAAGGGGCAGCTCCTCCTCCACCTGAACTGCTGGATGTGTGGTCCCTCCCTTCTCCTGCACAGGCTCTGGCGCTCACTTGACCTTGTGGTGGACCAGTTCAGATCTCTAAGAAGTGGAAAATAATCCTTTTTATCTTTTTTTTCGCCCCTCCCACCTCCTCAGGTTAATTGTCCCCTGGTACAACAAGGTGAATCACCAGCCAAGGAGGCAGCTGAGGGCCAGAGGCATAGCAAGGGAAGTGGTGGCTGAGCATGGGACTAGAACAACATGGAGAGCAGGATGGTCAGTGAAGCAGGACAGACAAGAGACCTTCTCTTTGCCATCTCTGAACCTTTCCTCCACTCAGCTTTTCCTCTGAGTGCAGGAGACTCCATGGAGTCCTGAGGGAGCCTTTGATGACTGGCTACTTGTCACTGTCAATTCACTATCAGCATTTCTGTCATCAGTACCAAAGCCAGATGAGGTAAGAACTGTTTGAATTGGCAAGAACGTGCCCATGTGAGCAAGACCAGAAGTAGGAGATTCTTATCTCTAAGTGAATTAATACAGACCATATCTACACTTGAGTCCAGAGTCATGAAGCTGGTGTGGACACAGTCCAGGCAACTCTAAACCAGCTGGGTCAGATGCTGATAGTAAAAGGGCTACAGAACATGCTCTGGTTGGCAAAAGCCAGCCAAGCCCTGAGTAAATATTTGTGCAGCTACCTGTCTGAGCACCGTACAGGTATCAATATATCTACTGATGCTAGTTTGAGCTGCACTCAAAGCCCTCAAGTTGAAGTATGGACATAACTTGTAGAACAGCTTATGAAAAGAAGCTCTGTTGTATTTGTCCTTCGTATTTTTTTCATTTTCTTTTCCAAAGACTCTTACTACAATAAAACAAAAGAAACAGGAACCACTTCTACCAACAAGAGTCCAGCTACCCACCTTTGATAACCCACTAAAGAAAGGGATGAAAGGGGAAGCTGGTAAGACTGTATGCTCATTTGACTGTCTCTTTTTCTATTACTATTGATGTCTTGTTATTAATATTTTCTAAATTAAGGTATGTGGAAAAGAGTTTGTTTACACGGAGGAGAAAACCGTTGCTGATGTGAAATGTGCTGTTGCTTGATTGCTTCCATGGCTGGGAAAGTGGAGCTGGCTCAGACCTAGACAGCTAGATAAGCTGGGGAGGAGGGTAGGTGTTGGGAGAGAAGCCAACACGATAGGATGACATAGCAGGTATGAAAAGACACTTGATCTGAGCAGGATTTGGTACTGCCAGGCAAGCTGCTGTGATGAGTAGCAGGGAGATACCTTAATAACAAATGACATCCTTTGAAGCTGGCTGAGTGGTGGCCAGACCAAACCAAGGGCTCAAAGCTTTGGCAGTAACACGCTCCAGCTCAGAGGGGTGAGGGAGAGAGTGAAATGAAGAGCAGGGCTGGCTCTGACAAATGAGTCCTGAAGGATTTGTGGCTGTCTAATGTGGAACATATGCAGCGCACCCTGTTTGTCAGTGAAGACCAGGAGGCTGATACATGTCAGGAACTGAAGGCTGGCTTCTGTTCTGGGGGAGAAGGATGTGTCAAGCACTGGATGTGCCATGGTTATTTGATTTTTAAGTAAAACATAACTGATTTCTCCATTCAGTTACTGCTACTTTGGCAGTGTTAGGTTTTTGGTTGAACTTGATATCAAGAGTCTTTTCAAACCAAAACCATTCTATGAATCAATGCAGTTGTGTCAATTAAAAATGAATTGAACTTGAGGAAAACAAGGATGAGGAAACATCAAAAGAACTTAGGTGTACGTGGGCTAACAAGTAAAACAGTGACTATCTTAAAAACTGCTTCCCTGGCCTGTAAGAACTGATCCAAGCACACTTAAGGGTGTGAATGATCAAGAAAAGGCATCAGTTGGTAGAGCATGTGTAGGATGTAGGAAGTGAGAAGATCAACTAGATAAAAGTTGAGTGTGGAAGTGAATTTTGCAAGTTACCCTAAAAATAGACACTTCAGCAGCAGAAGGTGCTGAAGAGATACAACAAGATGTCCAGATGATGTCATTGTACCATTGTTTTAGCTGCCAGTTCTCTACCATTTGTTGTGTGTTTATGATGCATTTTCATAGAAAATGCTTTTCTTTTGTGGAAAAAAACCAAAACAAACCTGAAAACATGCTTTGAATAGCACAGTTAATCTGAATTGGAGAATAGTTCTTCCATCTTTTTGCTTTGTAACTTGATCTAGTTGATGTCCCTGCTCACTGCAGGAGAGTTTGACTAAACAACCTTTAAAGGTCCCTTCCAACTCAAAATCTTCTAGGATTCTGTGAAGAAAGCAGTTATGTTAAGCTTGCTTTCTTTTGACCAGTGTTTGTGTCCTAATCACAAATGAATGTGTCATCTTAAAGCTCAGCAGCTTCAGAATCCAAGCTTTTGCAGTGAGGAGGCAAAACCTGGGAGCTTGTATGAATCTTGAAGCACTCCTGGGTCTTCAAATAGAGACAGAGTCTATATGACAACCCTGGTGGAGTTTTGTGTTCTCTTGCCAAGGAGCAGACTTCTTCAGAAGAAAGCACATCTGAAAAAGCTTTGATTATCTGAGGATGTGAGAGAACACAGGGAGGGGGTGGCAGAAAGAGTGGCTGAGGCAGATGATGGTCAGTCTGAGAGGGATGGTTTCAAACTGCTCAAGTAGGAATGCCTCCTTGCTGGCCAGTCTTTGACCTGTGCTTTCCAGTATTGTGGATCAAGCTTCCATGTGTCCACATGCCTGTTCTGGAGCTCTAAAGAGTTATACTGAGACAATGTGATGAGTGCTGCTTTTATAGCCCTCTATACTTAATGTGCATGTTAAGGAAGGCAAAAACCAATTTATTTCTAACATCACTTATCTCAGCGTCTCTAATGTTTCTGCTTCTGAATCAAAGGGAGGCATTCTACAGTAAGGCACTAATAAATAGCTTTTCCTCAGGGGAAGAAGCATTTTCCCATCTTTAAGAAATTTCTTTGGCCATGTGAAATTCAAATTTGTTAACTTGCCCTACAAACAGTAACTCATTTAGAAACAAATTACAAATATTAGATGGAGACAGTGAACTTGATAATGCAATGCTGCCACATCAGTTGTAGAATAATGCATCTTAATGAAGGCTTCCCATGTGAATAAACCATTATATTTACAAGCTCTTCACAGTTAATGACCCAGAACTGGATAACGAAACTCACATTTTTAGTGTGGTCCTCTGTCAGCAAAAGTATACATATTAATAATTGATGTTGCTGTAAAAATAGGACATAATATGAAGATTCTTGAGTTTGTGGGGAAAATAGGACTCCATGGTCCATTAACTTAAAATGCTTATCTAATGTTTGATGGGCTTTGTCTTTAAAATCCTTGTTTAAATTAATAAGGCAAAATGGACATTTGTCTAAAGGAGAATTTTATTCTAACTCATCAGTTAGGAGTATGCCGATGAGAGCGCCGCTTGATCCTTCTGCTCTTTACTTCTTCTCCCCCCTTCTCCTCTCCAAAGAGAATTTAGGTTTTATGAAAAGACCCACCAGCAGAAGGAAAGAACTTCCCTA
>NW_010340854.1:1115-4960 GCF_000700745.2 Antrostomus carolinensis | reverse complement strand
CTTTCCTAGCTTGAAAAGTCTGCCTTTCTGCTTAGTCAGCTCAACAGCTCTTTCCAACACAGACTGCTTTATTGTTCATTATAAAACACTTAGAGGTGTGCAGGCTGGCTGAACATGCTTAAGGCAACACTTCTACATATAAGAGGCCCCATGCTGTGGAACTAACTGCTCTTCAATTGTTCCATTACCACTACACTTCCAAGGAAAGACAGTCTTCATTTCAGTGAAATAAATACATTGCATTTTCCTTCACATTCGTATTATGCCTGAAAGGTAGATTTACTGCAGCTTTTATTACTGGGTACTTAATTTAGGAGAGCTTTTTTTTTTCTTAGACCTGAAACAGCACAGCTGAAACACACATTGAATGGTTTTATGGGACTTCCTCAGTACATGTTCTGCTACAGACAGTATTGTCCTTAATTGTCATGTTTCAATAGAAGTTCTAGTTGTGTAGCACGTTGCTGTAAAGTGCTTATTTTCAGAAGCAGTATAATTTCCTTTTCTGGAGGACTTTATTTTCTAAGTATTTTTAATGGTCACTTATTTTTATCAGTAATGAAAGCAAGATTTCTTAATTTTTTTAATATGTTTAGTACACAGGCAAATAAATCCTTACTTGCTAGTAGACAAAAGGAAATTACCACTGAAATAACTGAGATCCTGTTTGTTACCCATGACTGTTACTCTACAGAATTTTAAACAGTGATCCAAATTCTCTTTAAAAAGTTTGATTCAGGAGTTAGCCATGTCCTTGCTTTCCCATCTCCTCAATGTATTTTATCTGGCTCTGGGAAAAATGCATCTTAGAGGTCTCTTGTCTTATGAAGGTTGTATTCATATAGGTTCCATGGTACATAAATTTTGCTAGCCACATCAATTATATGGCTGAATTCCTAAATTAGGCACAAAAAAGGAACAACTAAGCAAAATATATTGCGTTCATTAAAGCTTCTGTACTATATGATTCACTTCAATGGCTTTGCCAATTAAAGTAATTGTCAGATGAATTCAAACAAAGCATTTGTAGTAAGAGGCCTTGTTAGAAAAATATTGAAAATGGCTGTTTTATAGATTTTTATGTGTATATATATAATTTTTTTTATATACATATAAAAATTGTTGCATGTCAATATTGTTATATATATATAAAAAAATTGACATGCAACACTTAATACAATAGAAGAAAAAAAATTCAAAGTGAAGAAAGCATTTACAGAAGAAAGAAAATTCAAAGTGAAGAAAGCATTTCTATTCATGACCATATAAGTTTATGTAATGTTGGTTATGTTAATTTCTGATATTACACCTGGGCATGATGTCAAACTTCTACTCAAAATGGCAAGTATGTTTTGGACTCTGAAAGGGCAGTGATTTCATTGTTAGTGTGATTCCAGCCAATGAAAGCCAAATTGTTTAGTGGGTTTCTTGCTTCCCAGCATCTTTCTATTTCCAAAATAAGCAAGTTTAAAAATTTTTATTGAAAACAGGGCAGATTAGTTGTCAGTGTTTAAAGTATATGTATGCCTGGTGAAATAACATAGAAGGCTGTGCTGACATCTAAACATCATCTAGGTTGCAAGTAAAACAAAAGTCACTTTAATCTTATGCTTGATAAAACCAGGTCTGGTCTGTACCACTACTGTAACTACCCACTTCCAAGAGCTGAGAAAGTATTTTAAATTTCACTTATGCAGCTTCCAGTTTGTTAAATCTCATATAATATTTATTTAGCCATAGCCTATGGTGTTTACATAGAAAGCTATTCTAGGAAATGCTAATTTTTTTTTCTGATGGGATGAAATGAATTATATGAATCAGGAATTCAAAGAAGAAGGAATGTTTGGCAGACTGTTTTCTCAGATATAAATAAAAGCATTATCCAAGACAACATGCCTAAATTAGGGGATGTTTAAAAGAGGTAAGGAAGAGAGAACAGTTTTTTATTTCAGACTATGTAGATCCTTTCATGTGAAAAGGATATAGAAGAAGGAAGAATGATGGAAATACTATGTGAGAAAATCATAGATCAGCATGTATTGTGCCACTAACTCTTTGGTAAGGGATGAAATTATGGAGTAGGGCCATGTGAGAGCTATGTAACTGCACAACAACAGAAGTGTCTGAGACAAGAAGACATTTTTGCGTGTGCATGTCCAAAGCATGCAGGACTCAGTCCTATACATTGTTTAGGCATGTAGCACTCTTGGCTCCATGGGATTGATTCCTTAAAATCATAGAATCCCAGCCTGGTTTGGGTGGGAAGGGACTTTAAAGATCATCCAGTTCCAACCCCCTGCCAGCAGCAGGGACACCTTCCACTAGACCACGTTGCTCAAAGCCTCATCCAACCTGGCCTTCAACACTTCCAGGGAGGAGCAGCCACAGCTTCTCTGGCCAACCTGGGACACTGTCTCATCACCCTCACAACAAACAATTTCTTCCTCACATCTCATCTCCATCTCCCCTCTTCCAGTTTCAAGCCAACACTCCTTGTTCTGTCACTCCCTGCCCTTGGCCAAAGTCCCTCCCCAGCCTTCCTGGAGCCCCTTCAGGTACTGGAAAGCTGCTACTTGTGCTCATTAAATGAAAATAATGAGCAAGAGGATGTCCATGCCTTTGGAATCCTCCTGCCTCAAGGTTGTGACACCAGGCTGAGCCCCTCAATTGGGATGGATTTTGTCTTTTTGTGTTCCTTCTTCCTAGGCTCCTCCTACCCTTCCATAAATCAGTCTGACTGCAAACTGTTTATCCTAACATTTTATGTTAAAACCAGCTTTTCCTCTTTCCAGTTGCCTGTGTTCTGAGATTATCAGTAGAACTTCCTGCAGGGTCTGCCCTGTTAGGAGAGTCTGTTGGCGAGAGCGCCGAGTGTCGATCCATTATTAGGCTTTGGCTTTTTTTGCAGCACCCTGAAACAAAGCAGTTGTCAAAAAAACAGTTCACACATCCAGTTCCACCAGGCTGATAGCTGGTTTGTATTGCAGCAAAATTAACTGATCACAGCAACCTCCAACTGTGGTGTTCAATGACAGGGAGCAGAAATAGACAAGTGAAATTATGCACCAGTTTAAAAACTGGAATAAATGTTCTATTATAATTGGGCTGTAATGGGAAAATAGTCAGAGCAAGGAAATACAAGTTTGTTTGGACAGTTTGTTCAGGTTGCCCAGAGAAGCTGTGGCTGCTCCTCCCTGGAGGTGTTGAAGGCCAGGTTGGATAAGGCTTTGAGCAACCTGGTCTAGTGGAAGGTGTCCCTGCTGATGGCAGGGGGGTTGGAACTGGATGAGCTTTAAGGTCCCTTCCAACCCAAACCAGTCTGGGATTCCATTCTATGAATCTATGACAGCCCATGCATGTTTTCTAGATCATTTAATGTGGGTTTTTTTCTACATCAGTGTGGTTGATGTGGTCTAAACACAGACCTGTGCCTGGAACATTGGTTATGGTGGTCAGGCTGGAGCTGGGAGTAAACATCACTGTGGCAGCAAGGTGAGGAAGATGAGGAAACACATCAGGATACAGTTATCAAGATATATGTGCTCTCAGCGAGGCTTGCTTCTCTTTACAAATTGAACTGGTATTGCAGGTTGTGATTTATTGGAGATTTAGAAAAACACGTGCTGAGGAAATCATGCTGTTTCTGTAATTAAGCTTTAATAAATAATAATAATACTGAGCCTTTACTTTTGAGCCAAGAAAAATCTCTGGAACATAGGCTTCTACTCTGTCATCAAGCAAAAGATGAAAGAGAATCAAATTCCAGAAAAGATACATAAATTTTTCTGAAGTAAGGAGACAGTAAAGAAAATACTGAATTAAGTAAAAGACTGGACAATTCCTGC
>NW_010340854.1:0-1095 GCF_000700745.2 Antrostomus carolinensis | reverse complement strand
TTTGTGTGTATTCCCATATTTTTTTCAGCCAACACGACTGAAATTTAAAAAAACCCCAAAACTATCCAGAACTTCAAATAACTAGATCTTTTTGCTAAGCAGTCTTTACGTGAAAGTAACATAGACATTTTAAAAATAGCTATAATTATAAGAGAAATTATATTTATTGCTGTAAAAGTCAAGCCTCCTTTGGGATGGACTTGGAGTAATGGATGGCTAGGTCTTCTAATTTATCTAAGTCGTGCAGCATTAGAAAAGCAAATTCACCATATTTACACATGAAGATCTGTGGTCATTTTTTAGAGGGCTGACATGAGCATACATCAAAGGGACTTGACCTTTGGAGCTCACTGCCTTTCTATCAGTGTGAACCAATGCCTGCCTACCACTCACTTCCTTTGGAGACCATGAAAGGGAATGCAGCATGAAAAGTAAGAGGGGAACACAAATGAGGAATATAAAAACACTGAAAACAGAAACAGGGTTTTTTTTTTTTTAATATTTTCTATTTAGATGTTTCAATTTTTTTCCCCACATCCTTTGATTATATACTTGATAAAGAGTTATGAGTCTGAGGATAGAGTTGGAAACAATTCTCTTGCTCCTAAATGGAGGTCAGGAAATGAATACACTCTTATGTGTTTGGTTTTAATTCCCTTTGTCCCTATGATCATATAGATTTCCTCCCCATAAACTAGGCTGTTTTAATCTTGGTTATCACTCACTCCTACCATCAGCCACCATGAAAAGTGTTTAGCTGTGAACCCTCCAATAACTGATACCAGACTTGGATTTCCTTCCTTAAGGCTCCTCAAGTTTTAAGACTTGATGGAAACTATCATGGGATTTGATAGGAAACAATCCTTTGTTTTGCCAAAGGTATGATTTCTAATTCTTTTTCAGTGCATCCTAAATATTTGCTATTTTAGGTCCACACTAGTTAAAATCTCTGGGAATTTTCTTTGTCTTGGAGGCAAAAGCAGCACCCAAAACTTTGTTTAACAGTCAATGTGGCCAGCATAGCTAATGACCAGCAGATTAATTAAAGGCAATAATCCATAAGGTTTTATCACAGACTGGTTTGGGTTGGAAGGG
>NW_010340853.1:37823-40847 GCF_000700745.2 Antrostomus carolinensis | reverse complement strand
AGCGCCGTGAGGCGGCTGGGAGCGCCGAGGCTTTCCAAGTGTGAGGTGGATGCGAAAGCCCGGGGTGGAAACTCCTTCCCGCTTCAGCCGTGGGAAGAGGACGGAGGCGAAGCGAGCGGCCGGGCGCGGGCCGGGGGCTGCGCCGTGCTTCTGTCCTGCTTGGCCACACGTCAGAGATTCAGAAACTAACATTAAAAAAAAAAAAAAGTCTTAATAGCAGTCTTAATAGAGTTTTGCAGAAAGTAGGAAGAGGACACGGTGTGTCTGCGACCTGTTGGAGGTAAAATAGGGCACGGATAGGAGAGCTCCATAGCCCGGCCTCCCGGGTCTCCAGTCCCGGCTTCAGCTCCAGAAGCGCGTGTTCCTATCAGGGCTGGCTTTTCACAGGCGGAATGCACTGCTGCAGCACAAGTGGTCTGTATTATATTTATAGCATCCATATCTTTAGGGATGCGGGAGGAGACTTCGTTATTTTAGTGACATATTTTGAGAAGTGTGGTAACATAACTGCCTATCCCTTCTGGCCAGTGATTTTGTCCAGAGTGTTTTATTTCACGTTTGTAATTTGATTCAAAGCTGTTTAATAGGCCTGAAAATAGTAATAATTGTAATGTGTGGTAAGGCAACGGTGCCTTATTTTGCTAGCTTCTGTTATCTCTGCTCCAGATTCATTGCAGATTAAGTGGCACTGTATTAACTTAGTAAATAAGCAGTGATAGAATGTTTACTAATGAAATAAAACATTGACTGATGAAGCATCTGCCGACGGATACTGAGGGAGTTAGACTGTCAGGGCTACAGGAGATCATCTACTACAGCCTCCTCAGTCGGAAGAGTAGTATCTTCAGTTCGTATTCAGGCGTGTATGTGTGTGTTCAGCCATGATAAATAGCATGTAGGCAATGCGTGATAGGACTGGGGGAAAGAGAATGTTTACTGTTCAGAAACATTAATAAAAGCATAATTTACATAATTCTGTAATGATTTCTTTGCCTTTTGGCTTTGGAATCTCCAAAGGATTACTCAGGAGCCTGGTCTTTGAATTAATCTTCACAGAGTTTAGATTTTTGCCTCTTGCTGTGCTCTGAGTTACTAGCAAAGCAAGAAAAAAAAAAGTTTTGTTTCTTTCTGCCATTCTGTATGTTACAGTATACACTTTATAATAGTGGGCGGACATGTATGGGGCTCCAAACTTTGGAGTTTTTTTTTCATCTGGTTTACCACCTGAAAGAGAAGTTCTTGTTACTCTGCACTTTGCGTATGTTTTTCTCAATAGAACAGGACAGAGAAGAAGCAGCTGACTGATAGGAGCACTGTGACAGATCATTCGTAAATAAATATTTTATTTAAATTCTTGCTAGGGCTTGGCCAGCAGGTGTTTCAGATAGGTCTGGCTGAAAATTACATAACATAATCTTTGTCTGCTGTTTGGTTTTTGACAAATCAAAATGAACTCATGTGGTTTCCACCTTCCTGTCACACGTTTCTGACAGTTTTCCAAGCTGATGGCTTCTTGTTGCTTGGCCATAAATGCAAGTCCTTTACTAAAAAAAAAAAAAGATATAGATAAAAACCCAAAGAGCGTTCCATTTTTTTCCAAATCACCTGTCAACAGTGTTATTCTGATTAACAACATCCTTTTTTGTTGTATAAAATAGAATTTTCATTGTGTACGTAATTTATTACCTAAGTTAATCCTTGTTTTGTTTCCCCAGTTTTATTTGTCCAACAGAACTTTTCTTATTTTATAAAAATCAATTGGAATAATGTATTTATACCTATAATGTGTTTCTTTATACCTCAGTGCTTTTGGGAGTAATACGTAGCTGTAAAATAATCATATATGAATTATAATATCTTGCAAATAGTGTAGTGTTTTTCAGATGAAAGTAGAATTTTCTGCAGAAGTTTAAGATTGTTTATGGAAAGCAGCGTTTAAAACTATGTGCAGTAATATGTAGGTTTTAATCAGATGATGTGCTTGAAAATCCTGTTTGGTCAGACCAGGCATACAAGGTTACGTTTTCCTGTATTCAAGGTCTGCCTGGCAAAAAAAAAAATTGCTGTTTCTTCCCAGCTTAATGGTAAAGATTTGTCTATAGTCATTCGCAAAAGAAAACTTAGAAAGAAATTAAGAGCAGGTAGCCAAATTGGGTCCTATTAAAGCCTTCATCATCTGTTGAAGTTTAAAATGCAATCTGTTGTATTTAAACATATTTTTGAGAACTATTAAACAGAAGTAGTGATGGGACTTTGGGTGAACAGTGAGCTAACCTCGTTGACCGGGAACCAGCTATAACTTGAAGCAGTCACACTCCTGCATGTCAGTTCCTGCAGAAATTTTCTGGCTGTGGCTAGAAGAAACCTAAGTAGCCTGGGGACCACTCCACCCTGTAATTAAATACCAAACCACAGAAGTGGGGGATGGAAAACAGACTAATGAACACACACAGCAGTGTTATCTAAAGCATTTTTCTGTGTGTGCATGTGTGGAAAAAAATTTAAGTGTGATTTGTTTCTGATAAAAAGGGTTTCTGGAAAGACAGGCAAACTGCCTTGCATAGCTCTCATGTTGGTAAGTGGGAATATCAGTTGCATATCGATCCACATGCTGAGCTGTGTACACATATTCTGTAAAAAGAATTTTTCAAGTATTACTTTCCACTGATTTGGTTTTAGGTGGTGCAGCTTTATATTTCAAATGAAGACGGTGTTTTTAATGTTTTCTCAGTGTGTGTGTACAGTGCTTCTCGGTCAGACTCTGATTTTATTCCAGAAGGTACACAGAATGCAGAGAGTATGGCGTTTGTGCTGAACAGATTTGTAAAACTGTTGATGCCGTTATCTTTATTACAGTGTGTTTTTAAAAATGTTACAGTGAACTTTTGCCATACCAGGACATACTTGCCAGTAAATCCTGCTCAGGGGGAAGGAAGGCTAATTATTTTCAATGTTTTATTTACTTGACGTGTTCAGTTTGTTTCCTACTGGTTGCTCTTGGTGGAGAAGCTTGATTTAACGTAT
>NW_010340853.1:0-37767 GCF_000700745.2 Antrostomus carolinensis | reverse complement strand
TACTGTGAAAATACATACTTTTTTTTTTTTTCTGAAAATGACAGAACAAGTAATATTAAGACAGTTAAAGTGCTCAGATGATTTCCAAATGTAGCCTTTCCCTGAAAGCCATTTGTGTTAATTCTGTAGAGGTTGTTATTATGCTGATGTTGTGCTTGGTGCTGTACAGTATTCATAATAGAGATGCTTTTCCACCTCAGAAATGCAGTTACACAACTGGAAATGGGAGAGGACGTGCAGAAGTTACCATAAAAATGTGGAAAACGCTGACACCTTTGTACTGTTCCACCGTTATGACCGCAGTTACTCGTGGACATGATGCATGCCCTGTAAGGGCTTACATGGAGGTAGCTTTCTTTGGTCCTTGTAGAAAAATGGTGCAAAGCAAGAGGCTGTGCATCCTCGCTGGGTTTAGTTTCCTGCATTAGAAGGAGACATTTACAAAAGCATATGGCTTTTGGAGCATTTAATCCACACTTTAAGGGATTAGTTTTGTTTACTGTCTCCAGTGGTTATTTACATGGGATTTAGTGCCTGAACTGCTCCTTTTGCCAGCATCCCTTTGTTAAAAATAGGTTATAATGTGCAAGACAGTGTTGAGATGTATTAGTACTAATGACTTCTGTCTGGAATTGATGCATGTGTCTACTGTTTTAATGAGTTCCTACCAGACAGGAAAGCTGTGATACAATACCAAAGTTTAATTGATGGAAATTCGACTACAGCTCACCTTTGTAACTCATTTTAGAGATGCTCAGGAAGTTCTGAGATGGGGATGTACACATCAAAACTAAATTTGCAAGCTGTGATTGACAGCATTGGAGGTCTATCTGATTGCTCCTTTGAGTGGAGTCTGTAGTTCAAATGCTCTTTTAATGGTGGTGTGTTAAATCCAGAGAACTTCCTTAACTTCTGTGGAAATGAAAATCGGTTTCTATCTTCCAGCTTCCTGAGACCAACATGGTGTATGGAGTCATTTCAGCCTCTTGATTCTGAGATGGGGCCATATGTCATTTTGGCAAAACTTTGTCATTTTGGCAAAACGTGATTTAGCTTTGTCTGAGGGACCTCTAGTGTAATCAAATAGGAGAAAAGGACAGCACATGAACTCTTCAGACATGTGCAGTTAGGTCATTTAATTCCTACAAATGAAAATTTGAAATATAAAAATAGGAAAAATAATTTGAGGATTAGAAATAAATTCTTATGTTCTCTTGATTTAATAATCTCTGGTACTACGTCCAAGCAAGGAAAATGATGAAATTTCAAAGTGGTCTCTGAAAACGGAAGGCTAGTTTAGTTTGCTAGCTAGTTTATTGCAAATGTCAGACCTTGATAGGATTTTTGCCAAATTGAGGACAGAATAAGAACTTGAGAAATTTCCTTTATATGCCTGTATTTGATGTTGCATATCTTTAACTCAGTAAGGACTTAAAATAATGTATTTTGTAAAATTTATGCAACTTTATTAAATATAGACTGCATCTTCATTCACAGCAGAATGGAGCTTATGAAGTGCCGAGTGCTTTTAATTTTCCCTGACTTTCTACTGAATTTAGTGAGCTGAACATCCTTCCATTTAACAGGATGTTTCCTCTGATCTTGTGGTGAAATTTTTAATTAAAAAGCTGATCTCAGAACATTATGTGTGCCATACATGTTAGATTATCTGTTCTTTGTATTTTTCTGTAGTTTATATTTTAATAATTGTTGGACTATGATAATTATTTACCCAAATTATATTTTTTAATATGGAAGTTAAGAGTAAATTCATGCATTCATTTGCTGACAGTAGTTTACAAATAATATCTTCAGATTAATTTTCATCGAATCACAGAATGGTTGAGGGGACCTTTGGAGACCATCTAGGGCATAGGCAGGGACATCTTTCACTAGGTCAGGTTGCTCAAAGCCCCATCCAGCCTGACTTAGAACTTCTACTGCCTGTGATGAGGCATCCACAATTTCTCGGGGCCACCTGTTCCTGTGTTTTAAAACTTCATGCTTTCAAACTAAATGGTGAAACACTAGGTGTCCTAGTAATTTAATACACAGGTTTTTATAATGGACCACATTTCATTCATAAGCTTAAGATTTTGGGGTTGGATTAACACACGTTTTTTGGAGGTAACTGCATTTGTTGCTGACATTTGTGTCAAGCATGAAGAATTACTTACAACTTACTTTCTGTCTTACAACAGAAATCCAGTGATATGTGAAAAACTATTTCTAGGGTCTTTGGATGGTCCTGTTCAAAGCTGGGTCACATCTTTGACTGATAGGTGTCTATTTTAGATCTTGACTGAAGAGAGCTGGTGAAACGAGGCCATTTAACAAAATCTGCTTTGAGAACTAACAGTCAGATCTGCCAGGCTTAAGCTTACAATGTAAAGTGAAGTGAAAGAGTTACTCAGATGTTTATTTAACTTTGTGTAAATTAAAGTTTTTCTTCCAATGACAATTATAAATATTTGGAATAGATTGCTTTAAAATCAGCCTGATTCACTGGAGGAAATTTTGACTAAGCTAATTTTTATGTTGATTTTGGAGTCCCTCTTAGAAACTTAAAATTCACCAAGAATCTCTGCACTATGTTTTTTCCTCTGAATTTGGTGGTGGGAATGGCTACAGAGTTTCAGATGAAAGCTAATAATTACTCATGTTCTCATCCAAGGTGGTGTCTTTTCATGATCAATACACTATTTTCTCAGAATCTAAATTCATTGTCACCTGTGCTGCTTAATAAAATTTGATGGTTAATATAGTGCTTAAAAAAATGTGAGGATGAAAGCATACCTGGAATAAAATTGCTTCAAGGACACGTTTGATTTACAGGATGTGATTCAATTCCCTCTCTTGTTGGGTTTTCTGAGTTAGGATACAAGCTGTATTTTTGCCTTAGCTGTGAAGTGTCAGTGAAGAAAGCTTTAAGCAAGACTACACTGACCCTCGTAGTGTTACCAAGAAGAGTTTCCTTTGAGGAAACATTTAAGAAACTTACTGTAAAGGGCTGTCTAGACACAAGTTGCACTAAATTTAGGTGTATGCACTTCTAAATGATTAAAGGAAATAAATTACAACCCAGCTATATACACTATTGTGTTGATATAAAATTGGATGTATTGGACTGATAAAGACTTTTAAGCTAGTAAATAATGTGCGTGCAGAGAATTGCATTGGTTTAATGAAATTTGCCTTAAATTAATCCTTTAGTCTTCATGTTAAACCTAAAGTCCAGGATTATTTGTGCATTAGTGGATAACAACTGCCATGCATCCTTCTCATTATATGAGCTGAAAATACAATTGCTTTTATTGCATTAATCATTAGAAAATAGTATCAATTAGCGTGTTTTTAGAAAGATATGTATAGAATAGGTACAGGTGTCAATTAAGAATGCTACCACAAAAACATTTTTCTGGAACCATCTGAGAGGATACTTGCTTTACTAATGGTTTGGGTTACTCAAAGGAAAAAAAAAAAGAAAAAAAGAAAAAAAGAAAAAAAGAGCAGTAAGTTTATTTTGTAATTTTTGTGAGGTGCTATAGTCAAGGTCTAAAAGATGGTCTGTCTGACCAGCTTTACTCCGTACTTGGTAGAGAGGTGACAGCATGCAGAGCCATCTGCTTCCTAAACTGATGAATGTGTCCAGCTTTGAGCAGGTTTGACAACATAGTATCTGTAAAGTCTGTCCTTTCCAGCTTTTTACTGTTCACTCCTTCAGTTCATCTTGGAAGAGTTGGTGCCTAGGCTTTGACTTGTTTCCTGTTTGGATGCTTTGGATGAAGCTGAAAATTGGTTTTACCCATAATTCTGTCCCTTTGATTAAGGAGGTTATTACAGGACAAGAGCTTCTTTGTAACGGCATATTGAGTGCCCTGGGGCCTAGCATGACTACCAGATACAAATTGTATGGAAGCAATTAAATCCAAAGGAAATGTCATGTGGGCTGAATTTCAACATACAGGCTTGTGGCATTTTCCCTCCTTCATTTTAGAGAGGGGGTAGGCATGATGTGGGGTGGAGGTGGGAGGGTTTTGTTGTTGTTTGGGGATTTTTTTTACATCGATTAAGTCAAAGTCCAGATCTCCCCTGAATGTTAATGCCTGTGGCTGTTGTATGAACTCTTCAAGAATGTAAAGCTTGGGAACTTTGCACTGTACCACAGTATTCCCTGCTTGTGACTGTTTTTAAGGCAGATGTGACTGAAGCTACAGTGCAGAGACAGATACAGGCTCGCTTAGAGAACTGAACAGAATGTATTGTGTTAAAACTGAAATAATTGCTTTAGAGTGTCATCACAAATTACCACAGCACAAGGGGGGGTGTGAAAGAGGAGTCAGCTATCTTGCATTTCCTCGTGGCTAAGAGCGTGCACACAGTCAGTTACAGCATAAGCGCGGCAATAGTCGAGCTGCAAGTCCAGACACAGCTTTTCCTGCAGTAATGTATTTTCCTGCCCATACCCTGTGCAACATCTGCTGGCCCCTCACTATTTTCTTGGTCAGAATGCTCCTTTTTGTTCACTGGATGTTGGTTCTGTCCCTAGTCCTTCTTGGGTTCAATGTTCTGACAGTCTTTCAGGTTTATGGGCAGAAGGACACTTCCATGGTACATTTGAGTTTTTCCCCGTACCACAAGTATTTCGTTTTTTCTACCGATGATCAATTTGCCAAGTGTATCGACTGTTAAGTGTTTTTAAGTGTTCTACGTTCCTATTTTTCAATGATTGGTGAGAAGTGGTGTAAGGATCACAAAATGAAGTAAGTCTTCTGTCAAAAAGTTCTTAAGGGTTGTATTAAAGTGTATTGTGTTTCTGAAATTAAAAAAAATTGCAGTTGTATATAAGTATTTGAACTGTGAGATTTCTGGTTTTGTGAGATTTAAATTCTGTGTGGGTTTTTTTTAAGGAAGTTTTCAAAACTTTTCAATTGACATGTTTTCTTAGGCTTCACCTTCACTGTGAAGCCCCTAAATACAGCAGCATCAGAGAAGAAGGAAGTTCGAGTCATTGGGAAGCTGACCTAGGTTGAAGGAAACAGCAGTGCGCTTCCTGTTGTGCTGCAGTGTGTGACTCTTAGGAAACCACGTAATCTCTGTGCCTTCAGTTGTGGTATGTAGAACTAGAAGAATAAGTTTTCCTACTTTCCAGTAGTTCATGTGAAATCGCATGTTAAAGATTGAGGAACTAGCATGAAACTCAGAAGTATCTGTAGTGATATCGATAATGCAAGGCCTATGCATTAAGAACTGATCAGCGTCTGTTCTTGGCTGTGAAAAATTTCTGTGTATTGAAGCAGATAGTGTACCAGAGTACACACTAAATTTTTGCTGCGTAGAAGTTGTTTCATTTGTGGGCTTGTTTACAAAAAATTAAGTATAGTTTGTGCAAACTACAGCAACACCCCAAACATGTCTGGAGGCAGAACATAATTTTTCATAGGAGCAAACTTCCCTGACATAAGAAGAAGGCAGCTTACCTAAGTGGAGCTTGTTAGATTTACAGGCCATGTTTTCAAAGGTCTCTTTACCTGATAAATTGTTTGAGGGCTATGTTTTCGAGTCTCCTTTTTTAAAAAGGAAGAAAGAAAAAGAACAAAACCAAGCTGATTTGTGTCTTTTTTTTTTTTTTTTTGTACACACTAACGTGTGAATGCAAATGTTGCTGTCAGAATTTTCTCAAAATACGGTATTTTCAAAAGCTTCAGGAATAAAAGTAATTACCACTTGAGAAGGGCTTTGGATTGTCTGCTTAGTTCGACAGTTTGGACAAAAGTAACTTTTCTAATCTTAACCTCCATTCTGTATGATTTCTTTTGGAGCCACACAGGAAGTTACGTTTGGTGGATAAACTTCTCTGCAGCCTCTTGCCAGTGCCATTATTCACCTAAGTTAGCTATCTGGGGACTCAAACAAAGCAGGCTTTGCACCAGTAAATGAGTACAGCCTGCACTGTGTGGTCATCGCTGTACAGCTTTGTGGGGAATGTAGGAAAAGGTCAACATTTTTGAGCTCACAAGAGCAGAATTTAGTGTGGGTGTTCTTCAGAAAAGGTTTGTTTTAATTTTACATTTGGTTTTGACGCTACATTTTACTAGTCATGATTGTCATTAAACAGAAAACTGCTTTTGCCTTGAGAGGTTTGAAAAAAATTTTTTTTGCAAATGTGTATGGCTTAATTGGATAGACACATGGCAAAAATGAGGATTTGATGTGGTATGAAGTTAATGTGAAAATTGTGGACCAGATTTTAATGGTGAGTGAATGTGTATATGTGCAGTCTACAACTCCTCTAACTGATGTGGCAGCTCTGGCAGCAGGAGGACTGTAGTGATGACAGTGATTCTTACCATCTCCTCATAGTGCAGAGGATATAACTAGTATAATTTTTTGACAGCCATTCCTTTAATTAAGACTTTTGCAGTTATGGGATGAGCTTCTCTCAGATGCTACCACCACTGTCTCAGCCCTGACATCACTCAAATGGGAGATTATAGTTTTAGACAAAATTAGAGGAGGCAGAAGGTTGTGCTTTTCTTTATTCATGTTTTATGTTTGGCATTTTGATTTTTATCTGCTACTGAAAGACTTTATGGCAATGGAAAATCAATGAAATTATGGCATTGCAAGACAGTGGACAATGTAAAATTGAATAATGAGAGTAAAAGATTTCTGATGAGACTATTTACAGCTTCTTGAAGTGGAATGTTAAAAGATGGGTATTTAAGAGAAATTAAGGTTTCAACATTGAGAATAGTCAGTAAAGGTATGTATGTTGTAAAAGTTGTCAAAGCTAGGAAAGATCCTGGTTTCAGATTTGTGACATTTCCAGGATTAAAAAAAACATCCTTTTAAAATTCTTACAAACTTGGAAGCAAAGAGATGTTGAATCGGTCATCATATTAAAATAAAAGAAAGAGGGGCGCAATTCCAATTAAAAAACCCCCATCTCTTCATGAAAATTTCTGGAGCTACTGATTTTATATGACTTTTACTTTGATTATGTTCTATTTCTCTAATGTAATTTTTTAATACGATTTGCTCTTAAGTTCCCTCCAAAAATATGTTAAGAATATAAAAAGCTTTGTAAAGGCCTTTTTAGACAATTAATTGTTGGTACAAAGATAGTTGATGTGATCACCTATAGTGGAGCCTCAGCTGAAGGTGACCCAGCCAAAATTCCGTAAGTTTTTCCACCCTTGGGAACATTTGTTATTGTTCTTTTTGTCTTGTTTTTAATTTACATCTCGAAAGGGAAAATAAAGTTCTCTGGGTAGTCTGAGACATTAGGTGACAGGTCATTTTTTTTCTGAGTATCACACTCAGCCACACATAATTCAACAAATATTTTCATTTTTAATAGTAGTTCAGTGTTTGTGAGTTGGTTTTTAATTTTGGGGGTTTTTTGTAAGACAATTTCATAAGGCTTTCTTGTTGTTTGAAAGTGTTGGATTTGTTCTTCTGTGACTATCTTATAAGTCGCCAGAGAAAAACAAGTTGATGTAATGGAAAGACAGAAGCTTAGCTGTTTTGATAGGTTTTAAAAGTGTCTTTATCACCTCTACAATCTAAAAAATGTGTTGCAAAACATGTAATTAGATAAGTTCCTGGTACAATGAAACATCTCTTTCAGAAAAACTGCGTTGCAAAATGAAATGAGTGATTGTTACACTGATTTTCTTTGTTACAAATGAGAAGTTTCATCTCACAAATCCATACTTGAGATAGCTTGCTCTTGTGAGTGCAAATTATTTTATTAAGCATTTTCAAGGTCGAGTCCAGAAGCAGAGGACCCAGATCTCACAGCTTCATATAAGTGTGAAACAAAAGATTTTACACGCGTGCTCGGTGACCTGGCAGGGGTTTGTCTGTGGCGGTGACGTGACGGGGAAAGGCTGCGGTGCAAGGCAGTAGCTGGGGATCCCAGCACCCGAAGGCGCTCTGCTCAATGTGAAGTCCTGTTGGAGACACTTCTGATGGCACCGTAAACGTTCACCTGCCTCTCGGAAAGAGACAGGACAAAGGGCTGGCAGGCGATGCAGCCTGCCACTTCTGACGGCAGCGTAAACGTTCACCTGCCTCTTGGAAAGAGACAGGACAAAGGGCTGGCAGGTGATGCAGCCTGACTGCCTGTCCCTGCTCTGCAGGGGTCCCCGAGTGGCAGAGTGCATTGTTGTGCTTCACCTGAGCCGCTGGTGACAGCGCAGCCCGTGTCAGGACTCTTCCGCTATGTTTCAGTTTGTGCTTGGTGCCTACGAGTCCGTGAGAATGTCTTTCAATGGAAAGAATTTCATCTCCCATCTTCCCAAAGAGAAAAGAGTCCCAGAACTTTACATTTAGCATTGATTGGTCTGTTCTTCTCTTGTGTCCTTACTCAAGAAGGACCAAACGAATCATATACTTCAAACCAAGCAGGTCCTGAGTAAGTGTGGAGAACCCGAGTGACTCAGTTATGGGACTTTGTTCTCAGTTCTCTTTTGAACAGTTTGCCTTGTAGTTGGTAGCCAGTGACTGATTGCATTTTGGTCCCCATCCAAGTAGAGAGAAGATGACATGGAAGTCAAGAATGCTGCTAGAGAATTTGTACTGCCTATTCCAGCCTGTTGGTTCCCTAACAAAAGGCTGATATACTCCAGTATGGGAGATGGCACCCACAATGCATTTTAAACATTGCTTTATCACTGCCTTGCACGAAGTTTGTTTTGCAATCTGTGATGTCTTTGGTCTGTGTAAATGATGTATTGATTTTACAGATTATGTGAAAATTTTTCCCCATTAGCTACAGAGCATTAATAGAGTATTTCTTCTCCTTTTTTAATGGTCCAAATATTGTTTCAAGCTTTTATTTCAATTATTATCTGATATTGCTAATATTCCTCGTTTAGCCAAATGAGGTGCTCAAAATCACTAGATGGTTTTCAAAGTTATAGATTGTCATTGATGATCTGAGAGGTGACAAACTCTCCATAATTTCTGTAGGCAACAGTTTGTTTTAAATGCTTAACGCTTACTAAGATGAGGCAAAAGTTTACTTTTCAAGGTTTTTCCCTTTGGAATTTTTATTTTTAGTACTGAAAGTAATGATCTTGTTTTCTGGCAAACAGCTGAAGTAAGAGGTTCTGTGTACTGATGTGTTCAGTAGCTGTCCCAGCATGGAGACCTCTTAGATAGGACTTTGACCAGATATGCTTGGCGTATAAAACAAATGGAGATGGAATCAAGACACAGGAGCACTGGCAGTTTCTATTTTGTGCTACTTTTCCTGTAGATACAGACATGTTTGCATTTATTTGAGTACTTCTGAGGTAGTCTGGTTTGCTTTGCTAAAAGCATGCCTTTTGCTGAGGATATTGTCTCCTGAACATTTCCTTTCTCTGTCAGGATGGCCCCTACTAGAACAACATTTTCAGTAGCTTTTTTATCTTGGAGAAACAAATGTCTGATTCATTTTTCTAGAAAAAACAGGAAGCTGTGAAGACGGACTGAAAAAGAAATGCATACTACTACTTACAATTGAATTTACAAAGTTGTAAAGCAAACTGGAAATAACTCTTTGTTAGATACTGAGGGCACATTGCAGTTTTACTGTTTTCCTCATATTATCTGAACCTCATCTGAAGAACAATTTAAGATGAGCTTGTTAAAAAACAAATCCAAAAAACCACCTGCATCTGTGAAAACCTCAAATTAAAGCAGCTTCAGTGCAGCAGCATGTATTTTGAAAACATCTAGTCTGTGTGCCTTTGTGAACTATGTTACCTGTCACAATGTTCAGTGATACTGCTGCACTATTGCTGGTACACATTCTGACTAGAACTAAGTGCTTTTCAAACACCAAGTGGGGAAATTTAAATTGGAAGTTCTTTCTGGCCTGTATGTTTGAGGTTTTTTTGAAATTGAATTACATGATTAATGGATAAAATGTACAAATTCATTTTAGTAGACTGAAAAAGACCCACATAATCATGTTACTAAGCATGGTTCTTTTTGCTATAGAAATGATGAATCCTAAAGGCAAATTTTTCTCATATTTACATACAGATCTGTTATTCTGGTCTTCCTGTATGGTGGAAATACTCACAGACGTTTTGCACCTTTAAAAAGCAGAATGACTGCATGCTGAAGGGAAAGTGGAGTATTCATCACATACCACAGTAACCACTGCAGTAGGATGATGTTTCCAAGTACGTGCAATCACAAGCAATAACTAAGTGATGAGGTGTTGATACTTTGGTGTATTACTGGTACTTGTCTTGTACTTGCTGTGCATACCTGGTCCTCCACTCCAGTACCTTGGCTGCCGTTCTTTTTCCCTGAGGACAGTAGTCTTTTACTCTTGCAGTATATGTTGGTGAAAAATTATTCCCTTAACACAAGCATTGTTAAAAATTAGGCCTTCATGTTTTAATACCCATGACAGTGGAAGGAAGCTTAGAAATCTAACAGGAATGCATCCTAAGAAAAAGAAAAGTCTAAGTTAAAAAACTTCTGTTATTTTCACGCTTTTGCCCTCTGACAGATACAAGATGAACTCCCTGATAAAAACTGTAATTAAATAGCTGTACTGAAAATATGTGAAGTTCTGTTTTCGCTTCTGCAGATAAATCAAATACTCTGTGGAAAGATTATCTTGACTGGATTTAATGAGTGCTTGCAAAGTGTAGAACAATCAGAAATTAATCTGACCCTGTAGAAGTCTCTGCCTTTGAGGTAGTGCTGAGAGAAAACTGTAGCTTAATATCCAAATGAGGAGCAGTGCAATTTGGTTCACAGCCTTTGCAGATTCATTGCACAAAACAATTTAAGTATATTTGATGGTTTGTAACTGCCAACAACCTGCTTGGCTGGTACCAGCTCAACTCTCTTGGGCACCTTGATCCCAAACTCCAAAATTGCTTTTAGGCTTTTGATTGCAGAACACAATTTTTCTCATAATAAATACATTTGGCTATTTTGAAGTGACATTTTTTTTTTCTTGATGACTGTACTAGGAACAGCAGGGAGGAAGAAGTCTTAACTAAAATACTTCTTGGGGGTAGGAACATACGGAGTATATAGCTGCAAAAATTCCACCCAATACAGGCATTTGTCCTGACTTTGCTGTGCATGTCAGTGTTGCAGCTTGCCTTTTTAGATAGTGTTTTAGATACTGGCAGAGAAGAGAAATATTTTCTAGTCAGTCAGTGTGCAGCCTTCTTAGAGAAAAGCGAAGTTGCAAAGGCTACTTTTGGTGTTTTACCTTGGGGACTTTGAGACAAAGCTATGTCAGTCTTTAAAATTTTAATAGATACATAAAATTTTATGGAAGCCCCAGTTTAAGAAAAAAAAAAGTTAACCGTTGAGAGATTACAGTTTACAAATTGCTCATTCCTTTGAGTCATTTGAACGCGTGTTCCTTTGATAGTGTAATTCCAGATGGGATATGAAAGAGTTGACCTGCCAGATCATCTATGCTAGACCTAAATAAATCCTGCAGACTCTTCCCTTATGCTGAATTCTTGTTTTTAAAAACATCAGGTATCTAAAAATAAAGGTAAAAAGCTTACCAATTTGGTTTAGTTCTAAGACATTTTGAATTTTACAGGGCAGTGTTTTGCTTTCATGAATACTGAAGAAGAAATACACAATGCAAAGCTTATGTAGGTTTGTTAAATTGTGTGGTGAGTTGCTTTGAAAGGAAGATTGTACATGTGAGTTTTATTCCAAAGCAGGGCTTTTATAAAAAAAGTGCCTGTGTGTTTTGATGCAATCTGCATGCACAAAGCAGGCAATGGAACTACCGACTTTCACTATTATAGAGTTCTGTCTTTAGTTCATGTGTTTGGAATCTTTTTTTTTTAAAGTGAATTGTAATGAAACATGACCTGATCGGTCACTATGTTTTGCACTACTAAATAAATAGGCTTAGGGCTTGCATCTAAACTGCTAATAATGTAATAATTATGTGCTGCTTCAATATCAGAGTATTACTCCTTTTAAATACAGCACAACATGTGTATTGCTTTAAAATGTACACAAATTCTCATACTTTTATCAGTAATCCTCAAAAAAGTGTGCACTTGTACTTCTAATTGAACAGTGCACCCCATTGTAAATCAGTAAGATGCACCTACATTGTTTGATATTTTTATACATTATTCTCAGCTTAAGGGAAGCCGTGCTTGTCCACATTTGTACTTGAATTTTAAAAAGACAGATTTCCTTTCAAATAGACTGTTTCATATGAATATCAGTACAGTGTCAGAACTGACAGCAGTTCCTTATTGTTCAGCTAAATCTTTGCGATTCTGGCCTCATCTTAAAATTCTCAAATTATGTACAGAGAGCACCAGTGCAGAACTGTCACCCTTCCTGAGCTTGAGGTCAACTGTCAGCTACCAGACATTGTTTCTTTATTTTGGAAAGGTTTTGTTTGGGCAAAGAGTTGGTCTTTTAACCAGATCCTGCTTTTCATCTGTTTTACATGGCAAATGATCACATTTCCCAACCATTTGCAAACAGTGACTGTCTGGCAGGATTTCCTGGATACACAGTAGTTTGAGATTGTAAAAGGCCAACTTTCTGAACTCTAGTGATTAGTATCGTTATTTGTACTGCCTTTTCTTCCATGGGAACTAATCAGCTCATCATATGGAAGGTAGAAATAGGGTCCAAGAAAAATGAATCTGCTAGCTAATCACCTCCACCATGAATCATAAAGGAAAAAAAAAAAGCTAAATAGGACACCTCCCAACTTTTCTGTGCTAAAACTTTCTGAAGAGCTGGAACCAATATTTTGGGAGTCAGAGTTTTGTAAGAAACTCCTGAAGAAGTTATTTGTAACCTGATCCCATTTTTGTCTAGTAGAGTGAGGTACTGAAGACCTTGCAGCACATAACCCTTGAGTTAAAGTTGTGTGAGTAGAAGGCAGTGGATAATCAGTGCTGACTAATAAAGAAATAGCTCTTTTTACAAACATTATTTAATATTCTATGCTGACCTTCAGAATTAAAAACAAGGGGATAATAAAAACATGTAAACCCACAGACGCTACGAGAAATTTGACCAATTTTAATTTGTCTCCCGTGAGTCAATTCACTGGAAGAAGTGGTGGGATTTTTCTTGTGTCCGTCTGCCATATAAGAGGTTGAACCCTTTGAAATTTTCACATTCTGAGGGAACCCCCTAAATGCGTAATACAGAATAGTAGAGATGTAGATGAGAGACATGGTTTTGCCATTATTTTCATAGAATCCATCAGACACTTCTTCAGGGTACTGAAAGTGAGGGTGTTTCTCGAATATCAGGAGTCCTAACGGATTCCTTAATCTCACAGTGAAGAAGAAAGAGCTATGCTCCATTTTCTTTAGCATACGTTGGTTGATTTTGGTTGATTGCTTTCCTTTTCCTCACCTTAAGTGGGCTTACGAAGAGGGCAACATTCTGTTCTACCTTCTGTCTGTTAAAAATTGTGTGTGTCTTGAATTGTCTTTTGACCTTACTGTATTCTCTGTAGTGATAAGAATGGTCCAAATAGAGAAGGTAAGATGAAGTCTTAACTTCAGCCACGTAAGTTTGAAAGATTGCTTCTTATTCTACACTGTATAACACTGAAATGAGGGCAAGGACTGAAAAACAAGAGTTTGCTGGTTAGATAAGTAGCATGAAGCACAGATTCTTACCCCTCTAAGCGATTCCATACTCTTTGTACACCCATCACTCCCAGTGAAATCAGTAGATGATCTTCCACAAGCAGCAGACAATTTTGTAATGCAACTGTGAGCTGCCCTTTTTTCAGTGTCTGCTTCTTTCATTAAATAAATCCGCAAAATAAAAGTGTGATGCGTTGCATCACTGGCAAGTTAATAAAACTTCGTCAATTAGAGTTAACAGTCACAAAGTTGTTACTAACAATTCTTCAATAACAAAAAATTATTTTCTAAAATACTGAGAAGGGCTTGAAATTTAAAATAATTCTAGCTACCTCATAGCCACTATTGTGGTAGATAAATATACATACAAAGTAATTTTATTCACCTGAATAGTTATGTCTCTGATATAGTTAATGAAGCTTGTTGTCTAAACATTATTTTTAATTGCTTATGTTGTAACTAAATCATAGGAGAAAATGCTTTTGCCAAAGTAGTTTTGGGAAACTAGTTAAAAGTTTTATTGACAAGGTGTAAATCTTGATCTGAAGAATTAGAGATTTAAGGCTTAGAGGAAAAACAAAAAAAAAAAAAATTTTAGGATCTAGTTTGGCTCTGCATGTCTGTTGTGCTGTGGCCATTGGCACTTGTATTAAAATATATAGATTGCTGCTTGTAAAATTTAGAGAGCAGAAGCTACTTTGACTTTTTTTGGAGCTTAATAAATGTACTGACCTGAAAGCTGAGGTTGTGAGAGTGATCTCTGAATGGGAGTTGCAGAAGCAGGAACTGCTTTGCACAAATATGTGTATTTTGAGACAGAGTTGTCAGTTTTCAGTGAAGGAGAATTCCCTGATTGGGAAATATTTTCCTCAAGCCAATTCATGTTATTGTTTGGAAACACTGACCAAGCAGAACTGGAAAAAGAGAGTTTGTCATAGGAAAAAGTTAGAACAACTGCTGTGCATTTGTGGAAAGAGATTCTGGAGACTAAGGTAACACCATTTTGTTGTCTTTTTGAGAAATGCTGGTCCCTGTAGGATATCAAAGCCAGCAGGCAGACAGGATTGCAGATGTGCCTACTCTTAGAGTAGAAAATAATGTATTTCTGCAACAAAAACCTTTTACAAAAATGTGCTTGAATATATTGCAAGGATCTGAAGCTCTTGACGGTTATTCTTCAAATTACAAGGAGAAAACAGAACATGATGGTTAGTTAAATAGCACAAATGGCAGTGTTTTAATGGTATTATGATAGTGAATTCAACCCTATTAACTCTGTTCAAAAGTACACCAGTACTAGAAAAAAAATTTTTATGCCCATGCAAAATGTCCAATGCTGTGGAAACATTAATGGTGGTTTTCTGACAGACTCAGAAAGCAAAGCATGAAGTAAAAATCTAGACTGCAGAAGAGAATTCTGGGACCAGATTCTGCAGTGTCATACATTTCTCTGCCTCTGGCCAGTGCAGTGGGATACAACTTTAGAAGAGAATTTTTCTATAACTTTGTAGGGATTTTATGTCCTGTTTTGTTCTCGGTTGTTTGTACTACTGTCTGTTCTTCCCCAGGGAAGATTTTTATTATTTCCCTATAATTCTGCATAGTTAAAGGGGAGTTTCTTGTTTGTTTGTTTATTTCTTTTTACTGGAATGCAGAATATGTTAAAATAATATCAGATTGTCTAGAAATGCTAGCTTGGTAGTAGAAGAGTATTTATTAGATTGGGCTGCTTCTCCCATTATTGTTACAAGACAGCACCATTTTGTATTTCATGTATGTAAACCCTGATTGTTCATAAATATGGTCACTTTTGACATGGCTTTTATATTGGTAAATAGAGGCATTCACAACAAAACCTCATTACAGCCCTTTAGCTCAAGTGGAGCGCTGTTAATTATTTTTCATTCTGTAACCTATTTAACAATTTCTGCAATTTCATGCATTGGAAAATGTCATGTCTCTTTCACAAAGGAATATTTTGTCTTCAGATGATTCAGTTTTTCCCCAGAGCAAAATAAACATGGTTTTAGTAGAATCATTAATATGTCTCTTTAAATACGAGTGCTACAGACACTCATCAAGTAAACAAATGCATTAATGCCATTATATATTGTATACATTAAAAAATTCCGTAAGAATATTATATATATAATAGTTTCATTCAGTACCTTTTTTTCTTTCTCTCAAGAATTGGGATTTCATCCAAATGCTAAAGGTTAAGTTGTCAATAGAACTCAAAGGGTGTTTTGTTTCCATTTGTATAAATAGTTTAATGTTTTTTAAGTCTCCAGCATACACTAACAATGGAATCAGTCAGTTACAGGGAAGCTTAGCAGGGCATTCTTAAAGTTCTCTTCACAGTAGCAAATAATACTGAAAGTAACTCAGGAAAAGAGCAACTCTTTTCACTGAAGAAGATATTTTAATTAGTACTTAACATAGGATAATAAATATTCAAATACTTATGTAATGTTTCAGCTTCAAGTTGAGAATTTATGATGAACATGCAGTAGGATGACAAAGTCCATGGTTCAATCAGTTGAATAATTACATTGTGTCTCCTTGTTAAAGCTTCATGAAACTTTCATGAAACATTATCGGTGTCTGAAAAAGGAAGTGCCATGAATTTTATTAGCTAAACTTGCAGGTTGAAATAGTGTAGACCATCACTTGAACCTGCTACAGTAATGAATAGTTGAACTATTGAATGTTAGTTATTAATTTCTGCACTTTCAAAGGAGAAGTGATTGAGAGATACCGAGGTTTATGTGTTTGTGTGCTTTCAGTGATATAATGAATGATAAAATCTTATTCTTTCCCACTGTTGAAATGAACAGTATAAATGAAATCAATATCACGCAGCTTTACGCTTCTGTGCCTAATAGGTATTTTCTCTTCATAGGTATATACTGTGTGCATCTTGTGCAAAGTATTATTAACATCTTGGCTTTGAATAAGGCAGACTTTTTTGCTTTCTTGATTAACAGTGAATAATGTCAGCAGATAATTAAAATGCTGAAGCTAGAAAATAATACTTAACAGCTGTTCTGGCTGCCTACCACCAGTTGTTTGAGGGAGGGGTCACCCCTCAAATAGGGGCCACCAGGAGTGCTTTGCAGCAGCTGTAAACATGGACCAGCTACAGTGGCTTACTCTGAAGTGCCAGTAAGTGCGTTGAGAGTGCCCTAAGAATAGGCAAAGTTCTACCATTTCAGAGAGGGAAGTTTTAAAAGTTCTTCGTACTAAAAATCTAGTACAGTGTGTGTTTGTTGATGTCTAGTTTTGGTATGAAATGAAAATACCGCTGTAGATTTCCATTCATCTTTCCCATTCTTCCCTCCTGTGTCAGAAATCACTAGAACACAACTGAGTGTGAAATAGGCTGAAACTAACCCCGCCATCCATCTCAGCTGTTCTGACCGCAGGGTGCTGCTGAAAGGAGTGGCCTGATCCTGCCCTCCCATTTCCAAACTTTTTTCTCATTTTGACCAGCAGTCATGGGGCTGCAGGGTCAGTCAGAACAATCTGTTCATCTAGGTGAAATAATCAGCAAGGTTTGTTTCCATAGGTTCAACGAGTTGACCAAGGTGTTCATGGCTGTTGGGACTGGCACAAAGGAGATGGTGGAAGCCTGCCATGCCCAGTAGGCCACCTGTTTCAGCAGGGCTGTGGCCATGAAACCACAGGGATGCTCTGTTTGCCAAGTGTAGGCTACCTGCTTGTGGTATTTTAATGCAGTCTACTGGGATTGAATTGTATCTCATGTATTTAGAGTGATTAAACTGCCTCATGTATTTAGAACCACAGAAAAATAGAACAGACTTTAAATGTGGGGGTTTTTTTATTTGCAACAGCACAAGTTGTCCCATGGTCTGCCCCAGAGGCTTGGAAACAAGAAGCTTCAATGTATTAAGTCACCTGTGCTAAATAGCAGAAAACACACTGTAAATGTCTGAATTTCCTACTTGAAAGTATTGTCCCACGAAAGGAGAATCTGAGCCATTGGTAAAGTTTACCAGCACTCCATATCGTGTGCTTGCAGTGTGGGCCTGGACATAGGCCAGTGCCAGACAGATACTCTGTGGCGGTACTTAGCCAACCATACGTGCACCGATAGTTGTAACTCATCCTGTCTCGGTTCTTGTGTAGTACCATCACTATGTTATTTTAGTTTTTTGAAAAGAACTTATTGTTTCTCACCTGTCTTCTTAGAGGGGATGGGACCTGTCTAAAAATAAATGTACGTTCCACTTGTGCGTACAAGAAAGAAGCTAATAGTATTCTTCTTTGAGTACCTGGAAGAGAACCAGACCTATTGACTTTTCTTTATATGATGTTGGAAAATATCAGGCTAATGGAGAAATACTTGTTCTGCAGATACTTTTCATTTTAGTGTTTTTTACATCTGTCACTAGAACGGAGTTTGAGAATTTTGCACCAAATATGGGAGAAAGCTGCATGCTAGTTAAAGAAAATACTAATAGCACGTCAGTAACTGACTCTTGGAATAGGCAAATGCACTTGGTAAGTGAAGCAGGCGCTCTCTGGAAAAATATTGTGTGATTATATAATTAACAGTGGTATTGCAGTGCAGAACCATGAGAGGACCATAAGAAGCTAACACTGAATATGTTGTTTTGGTTCATTGTATTAAACTTTTCACATTCCTCTTTTTGTATGTGTAATGTAAACATAAGCTAAAAGAAAAGACTAAGACAGCTGCAAACCTAATGATATTGATGCTTTGTCTGCAGAGTCTGGCATGTAAACTGTCTGTGCCAATAAAGATTTTTCTACAAACGTGTTCTGTGTGGCTCATGCCAGGCTGAAGGTCATTGTCTTTAACAAGGTGTGATTCAGATCATAATTTATCTCAGTCCCACTTCCACTTACGTTTGCATTTAACAGAGTTGTAAACAAGTGACAAGCCATAGAAATTGCGCTGTCCTACTGAAATGATTGAATGATATTCAAGCTTTACATTTTTAAGAGAAGTGACTGACTTACACGTTTGGAAGGTAGTTCCCACATTGTGGGGACTGCTGCAGTCTACGTAATGAGTTAGTTATCAAATGTGCAGGTGGGTGCATGATGTTAGGACGTGGTGCTGTAGTTTCTGTAAACCTTTCTGAACTTGGTTCTTGAAATTTGCCAGTGTGTGGTGAGAGAAGGGGAAATGTGGCAAAGGAAGAGGAATCCAAATGCATTTTACAGATGGAACAGTGTCTTCTCATGCAGTTATTGAACCATATCCTGCCCTTCTTTTGTGCATATAATGGCCATGGAAAAGACAGAAAAGAATATAAAATATTTGTATATAAAAATTGCAATATGTTCAATACTAAAGGTTCATCTTTTGCAACCAAAGCTACTTGAAGTTGATAATTAATTAACCCATTAGAATTTTGTTAATAATTAAGAAGAGTGCTTAATAGAGGGTTCTTATAAAGAAGCATGCACAAATTCCCTTTTAATATCTGAAGGAGCACATAGCATGTGTACAGTTTTCTTACTAGAGGCAATCTAAAATGTTTCTCACTTACTTTTTTTAAAGAACAATAAATTCTTCCCCCTTTCAGGATTAGAAAGATGACAGCAATAGCTGAACTGCATCCTTAGTTCTGCAGGACCAGCAGGTGTTGGTATAAGGTGACCTTGGTAAGACTTGGGGCAGGGACGATGCTGAGGGTGACAGGCTGCGTAGGGTCTGGTGAGGAAGAATTTTGCTTGTTGTTGTGGCACCCCCCAGCCAGTCCTCCCACCGGTTCCAACAGCTGCCATGAGCTGCTGTAAAATGGCGCTTAATTATAGAATTTCCTTGATCCTCTTCATCCCCTTCAGAGATTCCTGGCCTCCACCCTTGATCAAACTAACCACCTTAAGAAAAAGCATTCATGGTGGTATTACAGCGGCACTGCGACTGTTGTCCCTGGGGAGCTGTTGGTGTTTCTCTAGTGAACAATGGGTTTGGAGATTTCTAAACATGCTTTTTAATTTTATTTCATTTACAGATAAATGTAAGTGCTGTTGGTAAGCATTTAAAAATATTTTTTTAAAATAGTAATTTGTGAGTTAATTTTTTACCTAAATCAGTATTTTTATTTTTCTGTACACAATGGGTGTCACCCTTCTCCTGTTGCCTGGAAATAATTTTGAAGTGTGTGAGGGAAATTAGATCAAAGGCTTTTGTAAGAAAAAAGGGATATTTTTGTGCACAGTATTTTTTTTTTTTTCATCCTAATTGTTACACAGGACTAAGTACTTGTGCACGTTTTTTCCATTTACTTTAGAGGGGTCAAATCATACTTCTGAAAGTCACTTCATGTGATTTTTGGGAGGTGAATTGGAATCTTGTGACTTAGTATTTTTTAAAATAAATTAAGACTGTACTAAGTAGATTTCATTTCTTCAGATTCTATTGATGGTTTTTTAATTCTCTGTGTAATGACAAAGAGTATTGGTTCTGTGGTTTCTCCTTTCATGCTTATTCACTTGCATGATGTCAAAGATCCAGTATAGTGAAGGACCTTCATGGCTCTTACCCTGTGGTTTTTTTTTTTTAGCTTAATACGATAGTGTATTGTCTGTATAAACACAGAAATTCCATTAATTTCTGTGGGAATTGGACACGTACATGGAGGGTAATTGTTTCTAAAGCTAAAAATAATTTATTTATTTATTTTATTTCTTCACGGAAATGGGTTTATGTGTGTTCAGGAGCACATAGAAACACACTTCTATTTAGCAGTTGCCAGTTATGTTGTGAGGTTAGTCCTCTGAGCTCCTTCTGGGCAGGCAATGAATGCCTAAAGATCTGAAGAGCGCAAAGTATCCTGAATGTGGCCTCAGCTTGTCTTGTAAAGGAAACAGCAACAGTAATGGTAACAGTACAGCTTCCTTCAGCTCTGCCATAAGTCACCTTATTAGATTATAAAACACAGTTGCTGAAAAATAGGTGAGAGGGCTTTTTGCACGTTTAAAGGTAAACAAGTGCAACTGCGTGAGCCTACAGTTCCCTACTTAATCGGGGTTCTTTTTAACCCACTTAATTTTGTGAGCCTGGATTATAGTGCAACCCCACAAAACGGTTGTGTAACTGAAGGAAGGAAAAAGCAAACTGCATTGAGAGTGCAGGGATGAACGTCGAAGGATGATGAGCTCTGGTGTGAGAATAGCTGTTGAGGAGGAGTTGCGTGAAGCTCCCTGCTGAAGGAAGGCCTTATCTCTGGAAAGTGTGACATTTCATCTAGCCTCATGTGACAACCTGTGAGGAAATGTGTGAAGAGTTCCTGCCTTGACAGATTGCTCCAACTTTTGTACCAACCCTTAAGTTGTGCCAAATTGATCCCATACATTACTAATTACTTTGATTAGGTCCGCTTTCAATCTTGATCACTTTACTGATTTGAGTTGCTGTCCATAGCCTAAACTGACTGAACTGAGGAAGCAGCAGAAGATGGGAGTGAGCAAGGTGCAGAACTGACTGTGAGGTTGTGTTTGTCCTCATGAAGTGTACTGCAAAACAGGTGACAACTCCAAACTCCACTGAATCTTTTACGTTTTGAAGGGCTGAATGCTTAGCACCCTGTGGGTTAGGCCCCTACACAGATGAAGGCATTAATGAAAATGAACGTGAATTTTTCTTTATTTCCACTAGTTGTCTTCAGGCTATGCTGGAGCTGTGCTGAACTGCCGGTGACAGGCAGGGTGGGCTGCTGACAGGGGTCATGGCCCCTCAAGAATCGTAGGCCAGCTGACTTGTGATACTAAGGGTTGCTTTCATCAGGATCAAAGCTGGCCAAAATTACTAACTCCTGGTCAGGACAGAAAACCCACCTTGCCTTGAGAGAGGGAGTCCTGCTTGAGAGCATGCCTGAGGCCACTGTCAGGGCAGGAGGGGGGAAAATTCTTCTACTTACTGGGAGTATCTTTGGTTTGTGTCAATAGATTGCTTTATACCAGCTTGTTTTTATTAAAGAGGCACTGAAGGCTGATAATTTGTCTTTTGCTGCTAGATCCTTCACGATAATGGTTACTGCAGTGCTGTGCAGCTTGGCTCTGGCTGTAGTTTTAGCAGAAACTGCCCTGCAGTCGGTGAGCAGGCTCACACAACAGCCTGGGATGTTGTGGCCCCAAGGTCAATTTCTTCAATTTAAAAGTCTTTCAGTCTGTACAAAAGTGTTATCTGCCACATCATGTAGCATCAAAGCACTGTGAGTGGACTCTTACTTGAGACAAGCTTCCGGTTTGTCCCTTTTTTGTTTACAAGGGGCAGAGAGACAGAGAACAAAAGTTGGGCAATGATTTGGCTCTGCTTGCAGAGATGTAAACAGATTTCCCAATGTTTAGCAATGGTGGTGTAGCAGGAATCGGCTGACTGGACCTTCTCCAAGGCAGTATGAGCTGTGACCCTGTTTGGAGCAGTTAATGAGTCAGAACATGAGGGCTGTTCATGCTCATGAGTCATCAGCTTCCCATTTGCCCTGAAGCAGCTTTACTTTGATGTGGCTCTGTCAAAAAATCTGCTCTCTAGTCCATATGACAAAGCCCTGGTAAAGGACCCCATACAAGTACTACAGTGTGAGCCAAACTCTTAAGTTTGTGTTATTTCAGGTGAGAGTGTGCTTATGGAATAATTTATTTCAAATCAGTTCTTTCTCCTCAGTTCCCCTTAAATTTTTTAGATTAGTAGATCTGAATTTCCTAATACTAGAAGGAAAAAAAACCAAACCAAACAACAAAAAACAAACCCAGTCTGAAAATAGAACCCACTGGGATACATTTCTTGTTACAGTTAGTACAAGCAGAGAGAGAGTTAGCATGCTTCATGCTGCTGCTTGCTAATTTAAACTAACTGAGCTGTCTTGGCAAGGCTGCAGTGGAAGTCAGGGATTAGAGCCTAGCAGTTAAAAAATCTGGTACACAGCAGTAGCTCAAATTCTGAAGAACACTGGCATTTCAAAGTGGGACCTATTTTGCAAAGAATAGCAGATTATTTTTGCTTTTCTTTGCACTACATTTTGCCTAAAGTAGTAACAGCATTGAGATATTTAGGTATAAAATATATTGCGTTAAACCCTAATATTTTTCAGTGCTTAGATGTAACTAAACATCAAATACCAAAAAAGAAGGTAACAAAGAAGAAGCACTGCAACAACCAGTGTGTGCTCCGGTGGTTTCAAACTCAAGTTTTACGAGTTTCCTGAACATCTGAGTTTCTTGGGCAGGTTTCTTAATTCCATTTTTCCCCAGGATATAAAGGCCCTTTCTCTTGAATGCGTTTGTGAACGTGGTATTTCAGAACTTCTTGAAGGTGCCTCTTCAAGACTATAAAGTGGAGCTCTTTGCTGAGTGTGTGACAGTCCATTTATTCAACAGGAGGTAGTGCAGGACCAAAGTACAAATGTTTTGAAGTCAGCACTGGCTGTCTTTGGGCTACTGAAAAGAAGAGAATAGAACAGAGTAGTTCAGTTGGAAGGAACCTACAGTGATCATCTAGTCCTACTGCCTGACCAATTCAGGGCTGTCCAAAAGTTAAAGCATGTTATTAAGGGCATTGTCCAAATGCCTCTTAAACACGGACAGGCACGGGGCATCCACCACCTCTCTAGGAAGCCTGTTCCAGTGTTTGACCACCCTCTTGGTAAAGTAAAGTTTCCTAATGTCAAGTCTGAACTTCCTCTGATAGATGCAGCTTTGATCCAGGCATCCTGTCCCTGGATCCCAGGGAGAAGAGATCAGCACCTCCCTGTCTACGTCCTGGCCTCAGGAAGCCGTAGAGAGCAATGAGGTTGCCCCTCAGCCTCCTTTTCTCCAAACTAGACAAACAAAGTCCTCAGCCTCTCCTCCTAATATGTTCCTTCCAGCCCTTTCACCAGCAAAAGCCCATGAATATCAGACTTTATTTTGAGATAAGTTTCATACAGAGACAGTGGGTGGTGCAGAGCTCCCTTTGCCCACAGCTATGGGGAGCTTCCAGCTGCCTGTAGGACCATAACAGGGTGCAGACTAGGGCTGTGTGTGTTTCCGTATCCTTAGGTCAGTGTTGCTGTTAGTTGCAATGCTCTCCACCTGTATGATAGTGGAAGGAGAGGACAGGTGTGTGCCATGATCTAGTCGTGTCCCTCTCTGGGGATGTGGCTGTCAAAGACAGGAGCATGAAAGAAGAGAGCAGCCACTCCCCATTGCCATGGGGCAGCCCTTCCTCCCTGCCCAGGGCTCTCCTTGTCCAACCCATGTCTCCCTGGAGGAGAGGAGACACTTGTCCTGGCCCAACCACATCACCAACTCCACTGCAACATGGGCCACCACCAGTGTTTTCCCTGCTGTGACCTGAGCTGGTGCCAGGAGCTCCTGTGTGGCCCAGCCCTTGGCTGTAGGGAGCTCCCAGCTCCCTGTAAGACTGTAACGGGGTATGGGTTGGGGCTGTTCTATCTTTCCTGCAGTGTGCTGGCAGCTCTCTGGCTGAGTGTTGGAGGAGGGAGAGGACAGGAATGTACCATGGCCTGGTCACATCCCTATTCAGATGTCTGGCTGTAAAAGACAGGAGAAGCCGCGAAGGAGGAGCAGCCATCCTCCACTGCTGTGGGCGACCCCTTCCCATCCCTCCCCTGCCCTCTCCTCTCAGCCCTTTTTCACCTGGCTACTTGTCTGCCAGCCTGGTCTGGCCCAGCCATGTCACCAGCAACTCCTGTGACAGGTGCTGTCTGCTGTGACACAGCCATGACACCACCAGGTCTCGTTCTAGGAGCTGACAAGATGATAGATAATTTCAAGTGGGTTAGAGTGAGATGGGAAGGATAGAAAAATGTGGGACAAGAAAAGCAAATAGGAATTTCATGACACTATGCCGAACCATGTATAGAATATACTCGGGTATTTTGTGTTAAGCTCGTGTTTTATCTTTTCTTTCTCAGTCACATAGAAAAAATTACAACATGGCAAGATCCTCGAAAAGCTATGAACCAACCGCTGAATCACATGAGCCACCATCCCGCAGCTACTTCCACACCAATACCGCAGAGGTCTATGGCAATGTCTCAGCCAAATCTCGGTGAGTACTGGATGTTGTCTCTGTGGGGACAATATAAAAGAGAGGAGAGCCACCTTTTACTAATTTGATTACCAAAGTAATTTCTGCTTCAGAAGGGTAGCTCTGATTCTGCTATCAGGCCTAACAGATGTTCTCCGCTTCCTTTTCTTATTTTTCCCTCTGTAGAGTTGGCAGCAAGTGAATTTGTACTGTTTGAGGTGAAGTTCTATCACCTCATGCATTTTATTTTAGAGCCCCTGTGACAAATTTTTGATGTAGTATTGAACATAGAAAAGTAAGCTCTTCCTGTGCTATTTCATTCAGAGGTGGTATAAAACCTCCACAAGCCCACCATGCAGTTTTCAAAGCTTAGTGTTCCAAGTGCTGTTAGATGATCTGTCTGTAGCCTTTCCTGTGTTTCTTCAGGTCAGAGGTTGTAGTTGGTTTGCTTGTTTGTTTTTATATAGTGGTGGGGTTTTTTTGCATGTTTAGGTTCTGCACTGGAAACTACTTGCAAAAGGCTAAAAAGTCTGTTTTGCAGTATGAATTACCTAAAGACTTTCTATAAGTGGTATGGTTTCATTGCTGTTCCTGTTTAGCATTTCAGGCTTAAATTTAAGCATCAACTTATGTTCCTCTGATTTTGCCAGATATGAGCCTTAGTGAAAATAAAGCCATGAAAACTCAGAAAATTTTAAAGAAAAGATGTAAATGGAAGAAAACATTTTCATGTATAATTGAGAATTACAAATAATTCCCTAATATTTCACTTCTGCAGCTTTAACTTTTCTACCACTCCAGAAAAAGAGGAACAGATAGGTCAAGCTCAAGATCACAAAACTATGTCAAATATTAATGCAATATACCAATTTACTTCCGTCTTAAATTTATAATAAACACCTAGGCTGTATTTGAGGTAACTAACTTCAGTTCTTTCTTCTACCTTTCTCTCAACAACTGTCTTGCTTGAATATATTCAGTAAAAGGTGTTGGTTATGTTATGTGATTTAGCAGACACTAGGAAATTGTATCATCGCAGTGGATATCTGAAGAAGAAACCTGAGCAAAATCCGAAAGGTTAGGGAGTACTGCAGTGTGTCATGTACTACATGGTAAAACCAACAATTGCTCAGCACTTGTTTCTTCAAACCACAGCTGCGTTTAGGTCAATCTGTTTATAGCAATTCTGAAATGGCCAAGAGGTAAGAATAGGACACTGGGGATTTTTGTTCATACCAACTCCTCAGCTTATATTGACATCTGTTACGTTCTCTCTAATTAAAAACAAAAAAGAGGTACTGTAAATCAGGACAGTGTACAGCAAGCGTTTTCCCCCAGTTCATCAGTGGATGTGAATCAAAGCCAAATCCTGTACTGAAATGCTTGTATACTGATTTTAGAGGAGGGTCTTTCTCGAGAAACAAAAGATTAGAAATAAAAGCATATACTTATTTAAGAATCTGTTCTTGAAGGGGCTTGTGCCCAACAGGGGCATTTCCATAGACTTCAAAATCTGTCACATCAAATACAGACTATATTTCATTCAGTACCCTTCACACTTACAGATGGAGTTCCACTTTTTGGTAGGCATTTATACAGTGCTTGGCATAGCAGTTCAGATCTGTGACTGAATTTCCTAAACATTAGGCCACTAGAAATAGTATGTAAAAATTTCCAGAGTGTCCATATTTATTTAGTTGAGAAAATACTTCGTCAATATGTTTTGGTGAACTTTTTCTCATTCTGATGGCTTTCAAAAGGCATGCTGTGACACTTTGGAAGCAAGCAAATCTCTTTGCACAGCTGAGTAGCACTTTTAGCACCATATTATTAAATTCAGCATCACATTCTTTGATTTTCCAATCCACTTGTTTGAACACACCAAGTGTGACACTATTTTATTTTAAAAAAATTCAAAAATATTTAATCTAGAAACTGTTTATATCTATGTATACATATATATATACACACACACAGACATGACAAGATTGCAGTAATCTGAACAGAATACAGTAGCCTCTGGATACTTCATACGGTAGTTTGAAATATATGTGAGTGCAGTTTCCAGTACTAGAGTGTCTCTATTTTGAAATTATCTTGGCCAAAAGGAAGAAGGACCTTTCTGCTCTTCTGTGATGCTAACAGTGTTAAACCTGCTTTACTGGGTCTGCTCAGACACTGAAGTGGCAATTTGTTGGTCAGGCAGTCAGACCTCTTAAGTCACAAGTGGTTGTGCCAACATTTTACAGACATCAGAGGAGAAAAGGAAACTGGATACCGAGTTAAGCCGCTCTTCTGGCCATAATTTTGTAACCTTTTAGCAAATGAAGTATATGCATCTGTCTTTTGCCTTAGCATTTTTTGGTACTGTAGGAATTAAAATAAGTTTTTCTTTTGAAGATGTGCCACTTAAAAGAAGAGGATTTAAGTATTCCAGGTCTGCATACTGGTCTGCACTTCCAATTACTAACACATGTGTTTTCCTTGCAATGCTTCTTATGAAGAGATGGAAAATATGTTCTGTTCTGTACAGCTGGTTGCTTTGGTTTATAAACTCCGAACAGTAATATTTGCTGGGAAGCATACAAAGGCACTTACAAACATTCTATCAAAAGCACAGAGTGTGACTAAGTGGTACTTAATCATAGTGGGCCTGTGCTTGCGACACAGAGAAACATATAGTGAAAGTTGATTGAAATTAGTAGACATACCTCAAAAAATCTGCTGTATTTTTCTACTGTGTTTCTTACTGTGGTTTTACGTTGTCTATTTATGAGCTACACATACTGGTTTTCTTATAACTTCAGCAGGGTTACTTTTCTCACTAACATTTAAAGCATTGATTTTTAAATGTTATGCAACAAAGGTATGCATCTTGTTAAATTTACAGAAAACTAATACATCCTTGGCAGGTTTCTATGCTCATTTATACACCACCACTAAATTCAATGAAGTTTCATGAATGAAAAGGGAAATTGGTCCCAGAGATTTAAAGCATGTTGTTGCAGGTTAGCATATATTCAGATCTTTCAGTCTGCTTTTTCTAAATATTTTACCTTTGTTGTTCTTCCAAGACAGTATGTAGGTGGATATACTAAGGAAAGGATAATATTAACAGGAATCTTTTAACTATATATTTTGTTGTTGGAATGCACAAGGGAAATTATCTGAAGACAACCAGAAGCACTGTATTTCTTGCATCTTCCTAAGTACTTCATAAATCTCATTTACTTTGGTGCTGAATCTGCACATGTATTAGTTTTCTACCCATTCTGGAACACAGCCCTTTTCAGCTGATTGATAAAGTATTAACTATCTATTGCCAGTCATCTCCATTATTGTGGCAGAGTCAAAGACCGCATGTGAAAGGAGGGGTTTTTGTACACACTGATTTTAGGCATCTAACCTAGGTTCTTGAATCAGGAGACTGAGCTCCAAGGACTTCCTGTGAATGAAAGGAAGGAGAGAGCAGCAGTTTCAGTGCACGTAAGCTAATGGTCAAACTACTGCCTGCCTTAAATGACTAAATTCTTCGCTGGAAGTGCCTAAGTCCAAGCTCTTCTGCCTTAATGGCAGTTACTGGTGTAAGAAGATTGTGGAGGATGTTTTTTGGCTATGTGTAGCAAGATTTGGGGGTAAAAATTAGATCCTTTAAAAAGTTTCTTTTGCAGCAGTTTTTGATTAAATGCTGCTCGTTCTGTAGTCTTTCTCTATTCTGCATTATGCAATGCTCTAAACCATTGTTATTTTCATCCTACTTCCTTCAAGCTGTTTTATTAAAGAGATTTCTTTTGTGATTGTACTCTTCATCCAGTTGATGAGCACAATCTGGTCTTCATTTAAATGTTTTTCAAATTTAACAGTTTGCAACTTATTTTGACATAAAATAATAAAACCCTCAGTGTTTAGGTTTAGAACAGACTCTATCTGCAAAAAAACTCAGAGGACCTTCTGGGCATAGTGGCATACATCAAGTTCAGTTGGTTGTAGAATTTAGGCCATACAGCACATACTAGTTGTAGAGTGCAAGGCATAGTTATTGTATGTCCTGAGTGAATCACTAGGCTGTGTGTTATGTAATGCCTGGATTTCGGTGGTTTGAGAGTTTTTTGGCACTCTGCCACTTTATAAAATGCCTTTTGAGTTTATTTGAGCATGGATAGGGGCTTTCAGTTTATCTAACCAGAAACTCTGGTTAAAAAGTGTGTTTGGTCTAACTTAACTCACGGAAGTCCGGGCAGGCTGCTCATCCCTGATGCTCCCCAGTGCCTGGCTACCACTGTCACCTTTGCCTCTCTTCAGGGTGGACAGTCCCGCACTGACAGTAACAGAAATGCATACCTGCTTGCCACTTCAGGTGCACAAGAGAACTTGTGTGACTAATCAGACTTTATTTCATAGAAACAGGGTTTATGGGTGGAAAGGCTTTTAAAAGCTGCGATCATCTATGGGCCATCTGTCAGGGAAGAAGTGACAAGGAGTGAAGCGAAGAGATGAGCGCAGCTATGTTTGTCTAGATCCCCTATGCATTAGAGCTGAGCCATCTTCTCTTACCCTGTCTGTTTTTTCCCCTCATAATCTATTATTTTCCATGTAAATTTGGACAAGATGATCTTTCAAGGTCCCTTCCAACCTAGGTTGTTGGTTGGTAACTTGATAATTTCATAACTTGTAAATTATTATCTTAGTGCATAAGATAATATTATTATCTTAGTGCTCCAGCAGGGGAATTGGACTAGATGATCTTCCGAGGTCCCTTCCAATCCCCAATATTCTGTGATTCTGTGTAGTGTCAGCATGACTGTCTTACACAGGTCATGTGTAAATTTAGAGTATAAGAAAAATAAAACAACATGGCACATCTGTGGTAGAAGCTGGTAATATTTATCTCCATTTTGTAGATCAAGTAGTTCAGGCGTAAAACAGTGTAAAGGCAAATGTTAATTTTTTAAGGGTCAGTGTATGCATTGATCCTGAGAGTTCAACCGTATTCACTTCTTGTGTCAAACTCCAGATGAAGAACTATTTAATTTTTTTCCTACTGAAGAAGAGAAAGGTCCTTAATTTAGAAGCTTACTCTGTCAAGATCCACCAGCAGGCGTGACCCAAGTGATACAGCCAGGATGGTTTTTACTATTAGATACACTAGTTCCCTAAGGTTAAAAACATTGTGTTACACAGTAGAACTTAACGTGGAGAGCCTCTTACACTGACAGATGTTTGTGTTTTAGAAATTCATCCATGAATCTAAAAAGTTTAGCTTTCAGCTGTATTGCTAATGGTGATTTAATTTGGTGTGGATACAACTGGGTGTAATGGCCTGCGCTTTCATTTTTCTTAATCAGCCAGGAAATGCAACCAGTCAAACAATGCAATAATCCTGTCTGAGAGCACTAAACACATGAACCAAAGTTTCCATATGCTGCCGTGATTAACAGAGGTGTAGCTACTATTGTTTGAGGATGATAAAGTGCAGTTTTGGTTACTGTGTCAAAGTGCGTCTCTGGAGATGAGAATGCAGAAGCTCCTCAAGTGTATAAAACCAGGTGATATGTCTTTTAGTGATAACTAACACACATGAAATGGTCTGGATTGGGCAAGGCTTAGTTTGCACTGGCTGGAAATTTGGCTACAAATATGTAATATTAAGAGGAACATGTGTTTTCCCCTCAGGGTAGCCTGTACCCTCACACCACCCGCACAGGGGAAAGTCTTGGTGTTCCAGGTAGTTTTTAATTACTTGATATCCTGAAAGAAGCGGACACAATTCAGTTGTGGTCAATGTGAATAATTTTGGCACCTGCTTCTGATTAATGAAATAATACTTACAGGAGAGCTGAAAGCATCGTAGAGGACTTGCACGTTTTGTGGGAATGAGAGTTTTATGACGCAGCTCTGGAAAAGAACAAGGTTTTTTTTTTTTATTTGCAGTTAAAATCTCTAAGAAGTTTATTTATCAGGCAGATTTCAGGGTAATTTATTTATGTTTTAAGGGTAATGACTAATAGTTCCAGAGACTAAGAGGAATTAAGTTCAGTATCAGGTAAATTAAACCCAGATATCTCAAAGGATACACACCTTTAAACCAGAAACTGACTTATCTTGTAAATCGGAAATGTTAAAAGGTTGATGTGTTCAAAAGAGATGTTGCTATTGTTTCAAAATCTTGTAATTTTTAATTTTAACACAAAGATGTTCTGTTGATGTAAGCATTTCCTTTCAAGGTTACTGATCCAAATATGTGCCAGTGCAAGAGTTGAGCGTCATTTTCATATTTTCAAAGTGAATTAAATATAAAAGCTGAAGAGTGCATGAAACAGAAGTTAAAATAATAAATATTTTAAATAATACTACTCATCAGTAATCGGTCATTAGTATTAAAGCTGTTTCTCCAGTCAGGCAGCCCCCACTGTTATTTGTTGTTACTGATTTATTGTTAAAAGTGCTTACAGAGTAAATCTCTAATCTTTTAAATAACTTCCTGCTAAATCATAGCTTTGATGCTGCACCTGCAGGTTGTTCATTCGCGTTTTTTTAAGCTTGAATCATTGAAGACAGGAAAGATTAGTTAAATACGAGTATCACAGAACATAACAGTTGAAACTGTTGAGAAATTTCTGTATAGCTATTTTCAGCCCAGAAATCTGAATAAAGGAGTCTCTGTGGACTGGGATAGTACAACTTTTTGCTTTAATACTTTACAGATTTTTGGAACAAAATGCACCAGAACTGAAAAGCAGCATTTTTTGCTGACCTTGTTGGAAGGCTAATGCTGTTTCTGGGAAATAAGTGAAACAAGCAGTTCTTTGTTGGCAGAAGCAGATAGAGAAAAGGAGGGGAGCCTAGACTTTTTTTTCTTCACAGTGTCGTGACTAAGTCAAAACTGTAATATGTCTGGGTTCGTTGTTTTTTGGGTTTTGGTTTTCTTGTAACCTCTATAGACATTTGTTTTTCATCAGACTCTGTTGCGTGACACCTGATGCTGGCCAGTTCATATGAATTAGGCTCTGGGCTGCCTATAAACAGAGAAGCGAAAAAGATCACAGTTGCATCCAGACACTTCTGACACTAAAATAATAAAAGTTGGTACAATCAGTTCAAACCACCACAACCCATATGTCAGAAACAATTTACGCTTGCATATTTTGGCTTCTGCAACTTGCAGAGTCTCTTGCCCACTAAATAATCTTGCTTAGTATGTATCCAGAAGGCCATCAACAGAAAGGTCTCCTACAATGTCAGAAAACCTAATTCACTAGAATATCATTATGAATTTAAAAGCAAACAAAAGCAAGAAAATATTTTTTTTGTTTTTCATCTACCTGGAAAAAGAGATTACATAGGTCTAGCTTGAGATTTGAACTAAATAGTTGTGCTTCCATGGAGTACAATGAAACTGTGGTCACATAGTCCAGGTTTGGAACTTAGTTCCACATTTTTACTACTTTCATTTGAGCTGGAAAATTGTGTAATGGCTGTTTATTGAAGAGACTTCATTTTGCAAAATAGATTTGTTTTTGCCCAAGAGAACTGAATTCAAGGCCACCCTGAGTCTGATAGAATGGTGAATACTTTTCAACTGCTATGCTGCATCCAATTTCCTTTACCATCGAGTGCTAGATTTGAGCTTTTTTATATTTTTCCTTTGTTTCCAATAAGCTTAGAAATGTTACACTGGGAGTGCCGAACCTGCCTAATAAATTTAAGCTTACTGAAGACCAGTTAATTTTCCTTAGTTACCTTTTGACCTCTCAAAAACAGTCCAGTGGTCCTGAGGCTCCCCTGCATTTGTGCTGGGCTTGGCTGGGATAGAGTTAATTTCATAGCAGCCTGTATGGTGCTGTGTTTTGGATTTTTTGTGACTAAAACAGTGTTGATAACACACCAGTGTTTTGGCTATGCCTGAGCAAAGCTTGCAGAGTATTGAGGCTTTCTGGTTTTTACCACTGTTTCGCCTCCACACTGCAAGTAGGCTGGGGGTTTGCAAGTAATTGCTGAGACGCCTGATCTGAATCACCTGAAGGGATATTCCATACCATATGATGCCATGCTCAGCAGTAAAAGGTCAAGGAAAGGAGGAGGAAGGGGAGATGTTCATGTTTACAGCATTGGTCTTCCCAAGTAACCCTTATATTTGCTGAGTACCAGCTTTTCAGGAAGCAACTAAGCATCTACCTGCTGATGGGAAGTCATTAATAAATTCTTTATTTTGCTTTGCTTGTGCGTGCAGCTTTGCCTCACTTGTTAAACTGTCTTTATCTTGGCCCACAATTTTTTCTCACTCTTGTTCTTCCAGTTCTCTTCCCCATCCTGCTGGCAAGGGAGGAATTGAGTGACTGCCTGCATGGGGGCTTAGTTGCTGGCTGGTGCCAGCAAGGCAACTGCAGTTTTCAAACACTGTGGATGGACTTACTGCATGTTTGCACTATTGAACCACCAACGCCCAGTAAGCCCCAAATTGTTGGATTTGCTTTGTATAGGCACACACAGTACAGCACATGCAGATTTCTGCCAAGCATCATAAAGCCTTGTAGCCAGCTATCTTCCTAGTGGAATTGTTCAGTTCACCAAGAAGTCCCATTTGTCAGAACTCCAGTGGCAAATGCTTTTGCGTGCAGCTTGTACAGCTCTACTGCATTAGGTGTTCTGAAGCATCATTCAGTGCCTTTTAACTGCTCTGCCAAACCGCAGGATTTCTGGGCCAGTAGTTTGTTTAGGAGGATTATGAGTGCCGTGAGTTTCACAATAGTACTGCCAGTACCTGTCTTTGTACCTCTGGCTTTGCATGTAACATCACCACATTTCCTTTCTGTGCATCATTTGTCTCAAGTATTTCAGCTGCCACTAAGTTTGCAGGGAACATGGAAAGATCATTTATCATTGGTAGACTTTCTTTATTTTCTTTGACATGGATGTTTTTTTAGGTCTTCTGATTTTCTCGGGTCAGAATTTCTGAGAGATAATAGCTGTTGATGTAGGAAGCTGCAGTTTTCAGTATAAGCCTGTCTGCATCCTTGTACTATGGTCATCTTTCTTTACCTTGAGAGCATTATGGAGAGAATCCCAAATCTGAAACTGTGTGAAGATCTAGCCCAGGTCTGATAATGATCCTCTCAAAGCTGGTGCTAATACACTTCCACAAAACGAAGTGGGTGCCCCTCCACTGCAGTCTGGGGGTTCCAGGAGGCTTAACTTGGGGACCAAATGATATCTACGTGCCTCTGGAGAAGCCGTGTTGGATGGCACACTGGCATCTCTGTGCTCTGCTCTCCAGAACACCTGATTCTGAAAGCATGTGGCCAAGATGATTTAGATCTGCCTGCATGCTTTCCACAAGGTCCAGGAAGATTTGTCAGTGTGGGCTTTGCACCACCTACAGGTAACGGAGATGCCTCCAGACCCGAACCAGCCCTGGACAGAGCACAGGACGAATCTGTGCCTGTGCAGTGCAGCTCATGCTGATCTGTGTAAGGAATAAAAATAGTCTGCATTCTGAACAAACCATATAGTTAATACTTTGCAAATATTGAAAAGAGAAAATTGATTTTATCACTTTATCAATTTAATGCTCCTTTTTAAGTTAGACTTTACCATAAACATACGCTATCCAGACACCTTGACAAAACTGTCTGTACTTGTTTCAAAGCACAGATACGCAACTCCTCTGTACTTAATGTTTCTGAGTCTGTCCAGTTTGGGCTGCTCTGAAGAAGCTGTCTGGTATTCAAACTGAATGGAGAGTTACCCGAATCCCATTTTTCCTTGAAGCAGTGTATGCTGGAGGGAAATGTGGTGTCACTGGGTTCAAATGACCTTCAGTGAGTTTGTCTCCATGACCCAAATCAATGGTTCTTTTAAAAGACAGTCTCATTAGTGGTAGTTTTGAACAGATCTGTTTTTCTGTGAACCTGTGTCCAGAGATTTAGACCTACAAACCTCTGAGGAGAAAGGCACTGACTGAAAGAGGAGCAGAGCCAAATAACGCAGGTAGTGGAATTGGCTGAGGATGGCTCCTACCTAGTCCTTTGCCTCTGTGCATCTCCTGCACTGAAACTTGTAAAACTTTGGATTAGCTATAGCTTTATCAAACCCAGATGATGTAAATAACATTTTTTGGTAGCAGAATGGATTTTTGTTGTTTCTTAGAAATATAATTGCATACTCATGGCATGCCTGACTTGTAGGAGATTCAGTGTGATGCAATTTCTAGACTCCTAACATCAAAGTGTGGGAATGCTTACTTTACTCATTGTAAAGTTCCTCATTGAGGTTCCTGTAGTTCCTTGGTGGTATGTTAACAATCGATAGTATTGCTTGAAAGAAAAGTAATTTACTGCACGATACAGAGTTTGTTGGACCAAAATATTCTGTCTGTTACCGTAAGAAGAAATGACTTGGAGGGTTATTGAGGGCCATAGCTGATGAAGTAGAAGGGGGTATTTTATATAGCAAAGGCAACAAATTGCCATGACAAATAGTAGTATAACTCATGCCCTAGCCCTGAGCGTATCCCAGGTGCACCATACAGGCTATTAATCTTTACTTAACTTTGCCTAGTTCTACCATTTGCATGTGCTGTGTAGATGAAAGCAGTTTTCTTATGAAGAACCTACTATATTGTGATAATCCTTCAGCCAGCCTGGATTCTTAGCATGGTTGTTCTATTCACTCAACTGTTGACATGCCAACAAATTAAGCACATGCTTATGCATACAAGAGTTAAATTCCTGCTTAAGTGCAGGCAATTTAATACCAGATTTACACTAATATAATTTATATAATTGTGGTTATAATATTTCTTACTTATTTTAATGTGAAGACCATATTTTAAGACTGTGTCTTAAAATATGGTTCCATATATTGTTTTTCCATCATGAAAGTGATTTGATTTCTGCACCCAGCTCTCATTCCTACCTTTCCCCTCTCAGCACTGCAGTTTGCTAACCTTTCTTGGTTTTTACCCCTGAAAAGTTACTGATCAGTGCTTGCTTAGGTCTTTTTTTTCCTGCAACCAGCTTATTTTTCCCACCTGGACTCCTACTTTGGTTGCACATAAGCATTTTCATGGCTACCCAGTTACTTTTGCTGGGAACTGATCTAACCAGAAAATGCCTTCTTTTTATCCCCAGGCAATTTTTAGTTTGCTGTGCAGCCGCAAAAATGCTTTTGCCAGCTGGGTAAAGGGGTAGTGTATGGGCAGGAGCAAGCAGCTGGGTGTGGAAGAGGTGATAAACGGCAGCACTCTAGTTTCATGTTGGAAGCATGATGTTATTTGTGTGGATACAGCTGTTTGTGGACCACACATAAACTGCATCAGTGAAAAGGGTAAATTGCTGCAGGGCTGCTTTTAACTTGCATTATTTCTTGAGCTGGATTTGCCACTGAAGCTAAAATATCATGCAGCTGCACTCTCAAATGGTTCCATAGTCTTTACATGCTGGACAAGTGTGATACTGGAACACCCAGAAGGAAAAATCAGATCCAGATCTGATGTGACCCCATATAAATATTTCTGTCAAATGAAGCAGGGCACAGCTTCTGCTGGCCTAATGCCTGTGTACCTGCCTTGCTCCAGTTGCAGAAAAACAAGACGGTACCTGATTTGGCAGAATGCTAGCTATCAAAGTCAACCTTTCAAAAAAATGTTTAACTTGGAACTGACAGAGTGGGTTAAGTTCAGCATTTTGCATTGTATGGGTATCATACATTTGATTGAGACTGTAAAATTATCAACCCATTTCTTTCAATGCACACTTTTAACAGTGCTTGCTGTACTCTGTCCTTCAAGGTCAGACACATACACAGCAAAAACATGCATGTTCCTGACAGAGAACATGCATGATCTCCTACGAGGTTGGCTTCTTATTGGAACTGGAGCAATACTGGAGCATCACTCTCTTCAACTACCTGAAGGGAGGTTATAGCCAGGTGGGGGTTGGTCTCTTCTCCCAGGCAACCAACAATAGGACAAGGGGGCATGGGCTCAAGCTCTGCCAGGGGAGGTTTAGGTTAGATGTTAGGAAGAAATTCTTTACAGAGAGGGTAATCAGGCACTGGAACGCCCTACCCAGAGAGGTGGTGGATTCACCATCCCTGGAGGTTTTTAAAAAGAGATTGGACGTGGCCCTTAGTGCCATGATATAGTAATTGGAGTTGGATCAGGGGTTGGACTTGATGATCTTGGAGGTCTTTTCCAACCCAATCTATTCTATGATTCTATGGAACATCTCTCATCTGTCTGTCATTGAAAAAAGCGTGTGTCTCCTTCATAATGGTGGAAAACACACAGAGAGCTTATTATTTATGCTGGTAATTACTCTTACAATTATTAATTTAGATCTGTCAATAAAGAAAATGTTAAGATTGAAAACATTTTTGCTAGCTTACTGTATATTATAGGCACACATTTGTAGAGGAGTTTTTAATTGCAAAAAACTTGCGTGTCATTTACTACATATCATTAGGTAAATACTTGAACATGCCAGGATGAATATAAATATTTACTGTATTCCAAGTATTCATGTTTTATGCATATATGAAATATTAAAAATTATTAAGCAATTACTAGTACCAGATCTTCCCAGATGGAATAGTTATCTCAGTCATTTGAAATACAGTAATTCTAATAACTCTATACTGTAAATGAGCAACATGTATCCTAGGCCCTCTGTTATCTTAAAGTACAAACCTACTTAACCAGCCATGATTTATTTTCTTTCCCACAGTCCTGAATCACCAGCACCAAATAACACCCAGCACAGCCATGACACAGCAGAGTCGTCCTCCCCAGACTCCTCAGCCAGGGCTGTTGAACTTGCCCAGTGCACTGACCACACAGCAACAGCAGCAGCAGAAGTTGAGGCTCCAGAGAATCCAGATGGAGAGGGAGCGAATTAGGATGCGTCAGGAGGAGCTGCTGCGACAGGTAACACCAAGGATACTCTTTTATTTTGTTCAAGAGCCTTTAGTTCAATACATCCAAATTTTTACCAGGTACAAATAGTAGCTCTGTTACTTTATGTCAAGATTAACCATTGCTTTCAGTGGTTAATGGTTAATTAACCAAATTAGCTGGCCAAATGCAGGGTCCTGCACCTGGGTCAG
>NW_010340852.1:0-995 GCF_000700745.2 Antrostomus carolinensis | reverse complement strand
TGTTTGCAGCCAAACACATCCTGCTCTCTCATTCTCCCCCCTCCTCCCCTCCAGGGAGTAGGAGAGAGAACTGGAAAGAAAAGGGCAAGGAGACTCACAGGTTGAGATAAAAACTATTTATTAATTAAAATTATAATGATAATAGAATATACAATTGTGTGATACACAATTGCTCACCGCCTGCTGACCAATGCCCAGCCTGTGCCAGCCAGTGGTGCTGGAGCCGAGACAGTCCCGAAACTGAGACCCCTGAAGAGCGAGCCTAAGAATATTTCATTGGCACATCCAAACACCAGTTTTGGGATTTGCTATTCACTGCGCTTCTCCCTCCCTGTCCTAATGCAGCTGTGAACCAGCCAAACACGGTGGCCTTGAGCTCCAGCAGCAACTAATAACACCAGTACTTTTATCAATGTTCTTCTCATAACAAGTCTAACAATGAAACTAAAACCCAGCTATTCTAACTACTAAGAGGAAAATTAACTCTATCCTAGCAAAACCAGGACAACATTTCAAGATGTGCAGTTGCTAGAAATGGGCAAATAATGAAAAGTCATTGTGCTAATCCAAATGAATTATTTGTGGAAGAATGAAAAACAAGATTCAAGTAGTTTTTCAGAGATATTTGGCTACTATTTACATACATTAGGTTTTCACATGTGGTCACCACAAAACGTTCACAGAGTCACTGAACTTGTGAATGGGGGGACTGAAATGGGAATGTAAGTAGAGAGAAATATTTATGTTGTGAGATACTCTGCCTTTAATGTGTTCTGCTTTCATGCAATAAATAGCATTCTTAGTGTGTCCATAAATGTGACTGGAGTTCTGGAAGTTCCAGAAAATTAGGACTTGTAGAAGAATATTTTATTTTATACCTACTAGTAAACTATACCACATTATAGGTGAAATAACATATTAGATAAGCTAAAAGCAGAGGGACAAGAAGTGGTACTATGCTGAACAGATTTTTTTTTTTTAACGTACATCTAGAA